>NW_026930855.1:0-43561 GCF_032062105.1 Saccostrea cuccullata
CCCTTGTGTGTCTAGCTGTGGGATACATTTTTGTTAAAATCCGATGTGAACTTCCTGTTTGTCTGTGTGTCTGTCTGTTTCATACGTAATAAATTTTCGTCGCAGTTTTCTCAGCAACTACTCATCGCAGATGCTTGTAATTTAACACAATCTTTTTTAAGGCATGCCATATAGTGGGATACATTTTTGTTAAAATCTTATGTCAACTTTCTGTTTGTCTGTGCGTCTGTTCATACATAACAAATTTTCGTCGCAGTTTTCTCATTAACTATTCATAGCAATTGCTTGAAATTTTAGTACTCTCTTTGTTGAGGCATGTCCTATGGTGGGATTAATTTTGATATGAATCTGATGTCAACTTCATATTTTTCTGTGCATCTGCCTGTAATTGAACCTTTGTATATTAAAATGATAGTGTTTATTTACATCAGAGTGGGGGTATTACTAGTGAGCATTGCCTCACAGATTTCTTGTTATTGCCGAGTCTAAATCATTTCTGTTCTTACCGATTGACACGGACACTGAGGCACTCTGTAATTTATCAGGATACGTCCAACTTCCTAAATCAAATTTCTCAGACTTCAAACCTTCGTACAAGTCAAGGAAGGAACAGTCTTCTGAATGGTCCAGGGTAAAATTGTGATCGCTCCCTGACGAATACTTATCAACACTACATTCATATTCCGTGGTGATTCTCATATGGCCGCCATCGGAAGCTTCTTTGCGCATGACGGTAAAAGTTTAACCAATCGGCATTCATCGCAGTTCAAATCTGAGTATGAAAAGTTTGATACTCAATCAGACAAATCGCCGATTGTGGATCAATGAAAGGCGCTTTACAGTACTGTTTAGCCAGTTAGCAGTACTTGTTAAATGCGCCACATGTAAGACCAAACATTACCTGCGATATTGTTCATATATGAGTGACTCTCTGGTGTTATATAGTATACAATCTTGTAATTCGTTAGTGTTGCCTTAACATTTGCATAATCGTTTTGTCTACGTCGTTCAAAGGGACATAATTTGATTATCTAACTTTGAAAAAAACTTACATTATGCAAATTTAGAAACATACAATCAGTCGCAAGGGAAAATTTGTATATAAAGCATGGCTTTGAAGGGTGGATGGTGCGAAAAGTTTCTAAATCATTGATTAGCAAACGAAATCTTTGTTCTTGTTGAAATAAAAGTATAACTCCTCACTACTGCACTCTGCTGCAATACAGTGCAACACACAGTAGTGCATAAAAGTTATTCAATTAAAACAAACTTTGTCGTAGTTGGATATAAAAAAACAGACTTGATGAGATAGGTATTTTATTCACATTTTACTTATGTCTGTTCTCTCACATGTAAATCTGAATTAAAAGTCCAACAATTGTGTCGGAGGACTTCATCTACAAAGTTATGTTACAGTATTGAGAAAATTTTTTATCGAGCGACTTGTTTAGGTAAGCGCAAAATAACTCCTAAAAATGATAAGTGTTTTTCTTTTTATTTGCGAGAATTAATAATTGCTTATCTTAATAAGAATTTGACTACAGTTTATTGCAATGCACTACAGTGCATTTTTTTTTTTTTTGAATTTTGTGTTTTGAAAAAAAAAAGTTTTCTGAAATAGACTGGATCGATTTTATTCAATTCAAATTTTTTAGTATACAATTGATATCTTTCGTATGAATCTGAACTAACAATCCAGTAATTGTCACAAAGGACTTGGAAAGGCTACCTTTTGCTATTTTTTTTAATCAAACGACTAAGTTTGTCTTTGCAAAAAATATACCGGACTCTTCTGCAAAACATTGCTTCACATTGTAGTACTTGGCAAATTATCCAATCAAAATTGATTTTAAAGACACGCTACGATCTTAGTTTGCGAATTTTTTGTAAATCTTCAAGCCACTGTGTTTTAATCTGATGACAGAGAAGTCTTTCAGCAAGTTATAAACTGCATGTTGATAAGTTTGTGTATATATTCGGCATATTCAGATAATCAAATAGTAATTTAGTTTTTGAATTCTATTTTGTTCTTTTATTTTGGTCCCGATCCCAAAGGAAAATTTTCTTTGTCAGACGTTAATCTGATGTCGATAGTAACATGGCATCCAACCACATTCTCCTTTGATTGTAATCAATCATGAATACATTGTATTGCTTGACGTATTTTCCATTTAAAACAGACTTTTTCTATTTTTATTAACTTAAAGTTAAACATGAAATTAAATACGAACTTTCCTGTTTGACTGAGGATTGAACAGTTTGAACTCAATCACAAACGCCAATTGTAGATCAATCAAAAGCGCTTCACAGTACTGTTTAGCCAGTTATCTGTACTTGTTCAGTGAGATAAACTCACAACACATGTAAGACCAAACATTACATGCGACATTGTTCATATATGAGTGTCTCTCAAGTCTTTTATAGTATACAAGCTTGTAATTCGTTAGTGTTGCCTAAACATTTGCATAATCGTTTTGTCTACGTTGTTCAAAGGGGCATGATTTCATTATCTATCTTTGTAAAAAAAACTTACATTATGCAAATTGTGCAACAAATAATCAGTCGCAAGGGAAAATTGTATATAAAGGGTGACTTTGTAGGGTGGATCGTGGGGAAAGTTTAGTTTAGTTTAATTAGTAAAGTCTTTGTGATTCTTGAAGTAAGTAAGTGCCTAGCAAATTATCCAATTAAAATAAACATAAACAATTTGTAATTGAATCAAAATATTGTAAAAAAAAAAAACACCAAACAATTTTTTTTCATTCGACAAAGAACGTATGGATAATTTGACTAGTTTGAGTAAGCGCAAAACATCCTGAAGTAATGATCAATCCTATCAGATACATGTAAGTGCCTAGCTTTTGGCGTGTATAAATAAAAGGCATGATAACCATAGGTATATACTAGGTGAAGCTTTGCTACGAAATCTTCTTTAGGACCAAAACTAGCATGCTTTTTTTAAAACTCTGTTTTGGGGCAAGGTGCATAGGGGTTCTGTAATATTTTTCTTTTCAAAAGCTACCAGAATTAATATACCCAAATTTGACCTAACGGCAAGAAAAAGTGTGTACGAAAGGGACAACTAAATAAATAAACTTTTCATATATATAGACTTTTCTCAGAAAAAAAGAGGAGAAAATGTGGAGAGGAGGGATTTGAAAGCGCACCCTTCTTGACACCTTTCCCCGCGTATAACAGGCCTGTTCATTGTCTAATTAATCGGTCAATCTATTTCAAGAAATGTTTGATGAATTGAAATTGTAAGCTGTTAAATGAAATTAAAATACCAAAATACTGGGTAAAAATATAACGTGTATTTGAAACAATATCATTTCATGTTTTCAATAATGTCGTACAAATTTCTGCATCCAGAAATGGATTGATTATGAAGGATTAATCGCCCTGTTCAATTTTAATTTCATAATTGTGTATTCTTTTGCTAAGAACTACTACCGTAACATCAAAAAATATTAAACAATAAATTATACGAATTTTAATCTTTATTAGTCAAAAAAAACCTTCAAAGTTCTCTCGATGACGTTTTAGAAGGAAAAAAACTTCAAACTATAGCTCCTAACTATTCAATTTAAAATTGTTCCAGTTTTGTTTTATTTATTGTACATGACAGGATGCTATATCGGTCAGTGACAAGACTAATATAAAGGATTTTTCCAAGATGTCATTATCTATTTCCTGCGGGGAGTAAAAATACATCAGATTCTATTGAGTTTATCCCATGTTTGACAATGAATGGAAGGAAATGTCATATTTCTCAGTATCCGTGAGATTTATCCCATTCGAACAAATTTGTGGGAGAAAAAATCCTAATAAGAGAAAAAAAATTTCTGATATTTATCCTCCCTCCTCGCATGCATGGGAAAAGGTAGGATAGTTTGTGGGACTGAAAATCCCACCATTGTCCCATGGGATTCTCATATTTAGGAATTCAAATAGCTTTGAAAACGAAAATGTTTATGAGTGTGTTCAACATGAGAATTTCCGATATTACCAAGGAATCCCACCAGGTGCTTCAAAATTTTTTGGGACATCACAATTAGAAATGGTAGTTAAAAGTCTAGTCTATGTCGTGTTCGGAGTTACATTGTACAGACATATGTGCCATTATTTAAGTCACCGGCAAAAATGGCGTCACGTCGTTTGTCTACGTTGTGTTACGGGATTGATGAAAATAAATATAAAATAGCATACTTGTGGTTCGTTTTTGTCATTTCTCCCTTCAACCTAATTAATTTTCTCGTACGCCTTGGTAAGGATCTGTGAAGGCCCTGTTTATGTTTCACCGTGAAAGCTTGCCACTCTTGTGAAAATTGCACGTGAAAGTTCGGCAGCTCTGAATGTTTTCAGCATGACATTGCAATCGTCTTTAAAGTTTCAACCACACAATATTCAGTTCGGGCATCTGTGCTGGCCAGCTTATAGAATGAATATTATTCCTAGTCTTGTAATTTTCAACATTTTTTGGGGCTATGTTTTGGGACAATGTCATTTTGAAACAAGAAATTTCCATCTGAAAAGTGTCGTGCTACATGTATTACGGGCCATACATTATTCCCAAAGATTTCAATATACTTCTGTCTATCAAGGTAAAACGCACTCGGGAGACTATGTTTCTTTCTTACGACGCCATATGATTCACACCTAACACAACTTGGCTTTCGTCAGAAAAAAATGACTTTATGCCATTGACCAACATTCCATCTGACTTTGTCTCTAAACCAGTTCAGTCTTAATCCTCTTCATTTCCTCCACTCTCACTTTCTCATTTACAACACGTCTGTGATACACATGTCGAGACAAATATCGCTGAGCTGTTCTTTGAGACACTTGTCTGGGTCTAAATCAACCAAAGCGAACCAGTCTTACTAAGCTTCTTTCATCCCTGGGACCAAGAATCCGTGGTCGCCCGCTTCGACGTTCACTTACCGTGTTGTCCCTCTCTTTAGATCGTATTTCTACATCGGAAACTGTTTCAAGAACCAGAAGCCCGCGGAAACACGGGTCAGGTGCCACTGTCATTATCTAAAGAACATTTGCAGCAAGTGTCGCAAGGGGTGGCAGATATTCTGAGCCGCAGAGCGAGACCCATACCCCCATGCCCATGGGGCATGCATTAGGCCACAAAGTGCAAAATAAATTGTAAATCTGCTAACTTTGTAAATATAGGAAACAATTTCCTTAGCGTCGAGCACATAACCAGCATCACTTAGTCATATTTTAAAATCCCATTTACGTGAAACATAAATCTTTGAATTCTTTCTTGTTAATACATGTATCATGAATTTCACAGACATGTAGGAGGATAAAATATTCGGCTTTTAAAAGAGTTATTTATATTTATGATTCACTATTTCTAAGAATACATTTCACTGTTTATGTATTTTCAAAATATCATTGATCATTGGGAAAACAAATTAAAGCTTTATTTTAAAGTTTTTACAAAGAGAACATTATTTTTTCCATGCTCATAAAAACGTAGACCTGAACCTTTAGTATAAAAAGTTTGTCTTCCTATATTATTTTCAAATTTGTTTTGCTAAAAATTCCTACACTACTACAGTCTAAGCAAATACTACATGAATAAATATTTGAGTCCCTTCGTATGCATTAAAAGGCGCAATTTTCAAGACTTGTTTAATATTTTTTTCCATCAAATTAAAACTGTCAGTTACAGTATGTAAATACACGGTATGTGAAGAATGAAACATATGGACATAACGAACAGTGTTCAAGATCTAAAGTCCTGAAAACAATACAAAACTGGAGCAAAGCAAACACGGACTTCCAAAACATCAGGGGTGGGATCAGGTGCCATGGAGGAGTGAGCATCCCGTGCCGACCGGTCACACACGCCGCGTGCTCCTTGTCATGATTAGGAAAATTGTCATGATTGGGAAATAACGGACGAATCCGTCATTAATTAAGTCGATCAATAATGGACTAACAGTATTACATCTAGTATGAAAAACGTCAGCATTTGACTTACTACTAATTATAAATGAAACACCAGACGGAAACAGTTATTTTAGCTCTACTGGTCAGAGACCAGAAGAGCTTATGCGATAGTAATGCGTCCGTCGTCCGTCTGTCTGTAAAGAATTTTTGAAAAGGCTACTTCTACATTTTTGGTCCGATTTCAATATATAACTTCAGTTGGCACACAAGATGATCTATACATAATTCTTTGAATCGGTTTTTGATTAGGTCACCTGAGTAATTCGGTGACCTATTGCTATCCGTTTTCGTCCGTCGTCGTGCGTTGTCCGTATTGTGTTAACATTTGAACATTTTCAGCTTCTTCCCTACCTCCGGGGGTCGTAAATTGAACAAACTTGAATTTACACTACCTGAGGATGATTCCATATGAGTTTCGTCTTTCCTGGCCCAGTGGTTCTTGAGAAGAAGATTTTAAAAGATTTTTCCTATATATTCCTATGTAAAAATTTGATCGGCCATTTTGATCCCACCCTACCCCCGGGGGTCATGATTTGAACAAACTTAAATCTATACTACCTGAGGATGATTCCACACGAGTTTCATCTTTCCTGGCCAAGTGGTTCTTGAGAAGAAGATTTTTCCTATATACTCCTATTTAAAACTTTGATCGGCCATTTTGGCCCCACTCTACCCTCCGGGGGTCATGATTTGAACAAATTTGGATCTACACTACCTGAGGATGATTCCCCATGAGTTTCATCTTTCCTGGCCCATGGGTTCTTGAGAAGAAGATTTTTCCTATATACTCCTAAGTAAAAATTTGATCGACCATTTTGGCCCCACCCTACCCCCGGGGGTCATGATTTGAACAAATTTAAATCTACACTACCTCAGGATGATTCAACATGAGTTTCATCTTTGCTGGCCCAGTGGTTCTTGAGAAGAAGATTTTTTTTAAAAAATGCCATTAATTTTTCTCTTATTCATAAATACCTCCCCTTGGAAAAGGGCGTGGCGCTTCATTTGAACAAAATCGAATCCCCTTCTCCCAAAGATACTTTGTAGCAAGTTTGGTTGAAATTGGCCCAGTGGTTCTTGAGAAGAAAATAAAAATGTAAAATGTTTACGGCGACGACAACGCCGACGACGACGGACAAATTTTGATCAGAAAAGCTCACTTGAACCTTCGGCTCAGGTGAGCTAAAAACAGGACTGACGGACTGACACTCTGACTGACGGACTGACTGACAGACGGGTCAAAAACATTATACCTCACGCAACTTGTTGCGTGGGGTATAATAATCCAGAAAATTAAGAGTAAAAATGTGAGAATGCATTAACAAGCTCAACGGTATTGTCAGTCCGTGCTCAGTGATGTGTGCAGAGTTTAACAAATTCAACAAATCCGGTCAAAAGAAGCACTGTCATTGAAAAAAGAGTAATAATATCGATCGAGTAATAATATTTACCACGTCATTCACAGTTCTTTAAATATTTTGGGATTCAACTCATGCCAGTAATGCTATAAACATTTTTTTCGGATAGAATTAAGAACAGAATTTTACTATTATAGTAATTGTACGTGCAATATATCATGCAAGATTTTCTTATCTGAGATCAATCTATTGACGGAGAAAATTAAATGAAATGTTCAAGAAACAATAAAGAGTTCCAAAATGGCGCTTGAAGTGGGAAGCCGTGTTTTGTAGGGTGCGGAGTTTTCGGCCGGGAATGAGTGTTTAAAATAGAAGTGGGTCCCTGAAAAGTTTTGAAGGCTTCCTTTGTGACTGCTGGACTATTGCAAACGTAGTAATTTAATTTTGCATGCTTGTGCAGACGTCTTTTCCAGTTTTGAACTGTGTAGAGCTGCCGTGAATAGTGAGTGGAGTTACTATAAATAGACAATGTCGACTAGTCAGGCAGGTGTCCTTACACGAAACATGAGCACAGGAGGCGAAAAATCAAATAAATCTAGCTCAAAGCAGAGTCCAGTATTGAAAACACCAACAAAAGGAGGTGAGGGTGAGTGGACACAGATTCAAATTCAATTAAAAGAAATAAAAAGCGATTTAAATAAAACTTTGAAAGCTGACGATGTAAAAGAGCTCATTAAAAATGTAGTCGAGGAAATGCTTCAAAAACATCAGGATAAGATTGAGAAAAAATTCAACGACAAAATTGAAGGTTTAAAGCAAGAAAATAGACAATTAAAAGACAGTATTGAAAAACTGGAAGCCGATAAAAGGGCAGTTAAACGTGAACTCGATGAGAGCAATGAAGCGTTAAACGATTTACACAATCGATTTGAGGAGAATGAAAACATGGCTAAAGCCGCTTTCGCTAAGGCTAACCAAAACGAGCAATATTCACGAAAATACAATGTTAAATTCCATGGTCTCCCCGAAACCGAAGGAGAAAATCCCCTGGAAATTGTCAATAACGCACTAGCAGAAGTAGGGGTGGAAATTCAAGGCAGTGATGTTGTGGCCATTCACCGAATCCCCGGAAAGCCGGACGAACACAAACCCATAATTGTAAAATTTCTCAACATTGATTCAAAAATCCGTGTCATGAGAAAGAGATCAAACATAAAAGACTTAAAAAAGGGTTGGAAGGTGACTGATGATGTAACAAAGGCAAACGTTGATCTTATAATCGAACTGACCAAGGATCCCCGGATAAAATCAGCCTGGTATTTTAATGGCTCGATCTACGGACAATATGGAACCAAACGCGTGAAGTTTGACATTTTTGACAATATCGAACGCAAACTGAAAAACAAGTAACTTTTCTTTTCGGAAACTCTTTGGTCCAGTTGGTATCTATTTGACATTTACAAAGATGAGGTGTACTTCCGGTGTTGAGAAGGTAAACAAAACTTGTTGTTGAACTCTGTCTCGTGCCGTTCAAGGGTCACAAGGAACTAAACTTTTTTTTCTCACACTTTTTTGTTTATTTTTTTCTAGTTATGTTGTGTGAAAGTTTGTCAATGTGTGTGTGTGTGTGTGCATGTACTTACCTGTGTCAATCTACCTACGGAAGGGGTGTGCCCAAAATTTATTGCAACAATACAGAGCTGGAACAATCTTTTTTCTTTTCTAAACCAGTATGAGTTTCAGTGTACTTTCTTTTAATTGTAGGGGGATTGGAGGTATAGAAAAAAGAAGGGATGTATTAAATTATATTAAGCAAAAGAATTTCTCGGTATGTTTACTTCAAGATACTCATTTAACTAATGATGATTATCAACAAGTGAGGTCTTTCTGGGGCTTTGATGTATATTTTTCACCAGGAAAATCAAATGCTAGGGGCACTGCAATACTATTTAATAACAATTTTGAATATAATATTCACAAGCAATACAATGATGATGACGGGAATCTCCTTATACTTGAAATGAATGTTTTCAACAAGTATGATTTTATGTTAATTAATTTGTATGGTCCAAATAAGGACAGCCCATCTTTTTATGAGTCTTTGTTTGATATAATATCAGAATTTAATGGTGAATTTGTTATTATGGCAGGGGACTTTAATCTGATACAAGATAAAAATTTAGACTGCTATAACTATAACAATGTAAATAACCCAGAAGCTAGAAAAGTGGTATTGGATTTAAAGGAAACACTTGGCCTGGTTGATCCTTGGAGAATTAAGTATAATAATCGGAAGAGGTATACATGGTTTAAAAATAAACCAACTAAAAAAGCTAGACTAGATTATTTTTTGGTGTCAAACGAATTAATGGCACTTATCGATAAAGTTGACATAAGTCCGGGCTATAGATCAGACCATTCAATGATTGAACTTAGCATTACATTAAGTAAATTTGAAAGAGGAAAGGGGTTCTGGAAATTTAATAACTCATTGCTTAATGATCCTGTCTATGTTGATAAAGTCAAAGAAACAATAAATACGGTTAAACAGAAATATGCTGCTCTCCCATATAAGCCTTCAGAAATTAAGAATATATCAGATGAACATTTATGCTTGACTATAGATGATCAATTATTTTTTGAACAACTGTTATTAGAAATAAGGGGAGTAACAATTGCCTTATCATCTAGAAAAAAGAAGCTTACAGAAAATAAAAGAAAATCTCTCGAGGAAGAAATAATTAAACTAGAAAGTGATCTTAATGATAGTAGTGATTCTCCAGACACTTTTGAAAAATTAAAACAAGCTCAAACCAAACTCGAAGAAATTAGAAAAGAATATATTAAAGGACTATTTGCTAGAACCAAGCTTAAATGGATAGAATATGGAGAGAAACCTACTAAATATTTTCTTAGTCTAGAGAAAAGAAATTATATAAATAAAACTGTAAATAAGCTTCTCACAGATAATGGTATTGTCACTGGACAGTCGGATATCCTATCCGAAATTGAAAGATTTTATAAGGCATTATACTCATGTGTGGACAATAAGTTACACGATGTGGAATTGGAAAGCATTATTAATACTGAACATATTAATGTATTGGATAAAAACACCGCTACAGAACTTGAAGGTTTGATATCGAAAGAGGAAGCCCTTACAGCACTTAAAAATATGAAAAACAATAAAAGTCCTGGAAGTGACGGGTTTACTGTTGAATTCTTCAAATTTTTTTGGAAAGATTTGGGAACTTTTCTAGTCAGATCTCTTGATTATGGATTTATATCAGGGGAATTATCTTTGACCCAGAAGCAGGGTATTATTTCTATTCTCCCTAAGGGGGATAAGCCAAGAGAGTACCTTAAAAATTGGCGGCCTATTTCGTTACTAAATGTATCATATAAAATTGCCTCCTCATGTATTGCTAATAGAATAAAAAAGGTCTTGGACTTCTTAATTCATGACAATCAAAAGGGCTTTCTTCAGGGTAGATTTATAGGAGAAAATACTCGAGTTATTTATGATACAATCCATAATACTCTTGAAAAACAGATCCCAGGTATCTTATTACTTATTGATTTCGAAAAGGCATTTGATTCAATTTCATGGCGATTTATGTATAGGACCCTAAAGTTGTTTAATTTTGGCCCTGATATAATAAAATGGGTATCAGTTTTATACAACAAAGCTAGACTGTGTGTTTTACAAAATGGTATTTTTTCTAATTTCTTTTTAATTGGACGAGGTTGTCGCCAAGGAGATCCTGTATCCCCTTATTTATTTAATCTCTGTGTTGAAATTATGGGTATAATGATTAGACAAAACAAAAATATTAAAGGAATAAATATAGGAAAGGAAAAAGTTTGTTTACTCCAATATGCGGATGATACAGTACTGTTCTTAGATGGCTCAGAAAAAAGTCTAAAAAGTGCACTTGACCTTCTTTTTCAATTTTCAAAATTTTCCGGTTTAAAGCCTAATATTAGTAAAACTAAAGCTATCTGGATTGGCTCAAAACTTGGTTCAAATGAAACACTGTGTGATAATACAGATCTAAGTTGGACTAATCAACCATTTACAATATTGGGTATCACTTACACTGCAAATCTTAAAGAAATGGAACAACTGAACTTTGATAGCAAATTAGTTGGGATTCAAAAAGAAATAACACAGTGGTCTAAAAGACATATTACCCCATTAGGCAAAATAACAGTTGTTAAAAGTGTTTTACTGTCCAAACTTACTCACTTGTTCAGTGTTTTGCCTACACCAAGCGTACAGTGGATTAAAAAATTAGAAAAATTACTTTTTAAATTTATTTGGGGCAATAAACCTGATAAGATTAGCCGAAAAACATTACAGTCAGAGTTTAAAAAAGGTGGATGCAGAATGACTAATGTTGAAATTTTTATAAAATCTCTTAAACTTACTTGGTTTCGGAGAATACTTTCTACTAACGCAACACAGTGGGCAGTATTGTTTACAGAAATTACTGGTTGTAATGTCACACAGATGTGTCAGTTTGGGTCAGAATACATTAGACAAAAAGTAAAGTTAATCTCCAATCCTTTTTGGAGAGAAACACTCTCATATTTTACAGATTTTATTAATATTTGTACATCTGCAATACAGGATAACACACTATTGGAACCATTATGGTACAATGAAAAAATAAAAATACAAAACCAAAGTGTTTTTTATAAATCTTTATATAGAAAAGGATTCCATATAGTTTCTGACTTGCTCATTAGCCAGGGTACTTTTATTTCTTATGATAAATTAAAAGATTATTTTAATGTAAAAATGCCCTTTACCATATATGAAGGTCTTAAGCATGCTATTTTATGTGCAATGCCAGAAGTAAAAAATCTGGATCCTTCTTTAGTAACAAGACCAGTCCAGCTTGAGTTTATAACAATTTTGTGTAAAGATAAAAAAGGTTCTAGAAGAATATACGATTTGTTTATGTCCCAAGGACAACATAAACCTTCGTGTGAAAAGAAATGGACAAATGATTTATCACTACAAGATGACTTTAATTGGAATCAAGTTTATATTAATCTTAAAAATCTAACAAAAGATACAACATTGTTTTGGTTTCAATATAGAATTTTACATAGAATACTTGGTGTGAAAAGATATTTGTTTTTTTCAAAAATTATTGATAATCAAAAGTGTGCACTGTGCTCACAGGAACCTGAGACATTAAAACACTTATTTTTTGAATGTGATTTTGTCAAGATAATCTGGTCATCCTTAGAAGATTGGATTTATTTAAAATCTGGTAGAACATTGCAATTTAATATACAAAATGTAATCCTCTGTACTGCAGACATTGATGTGGGTTTGAATGTTATTATTGTATTAGTAAAAAAATATATCTTTCAAACATCAAGAAAAAAGTGTACCATTTTATTTAATGATTTATTATTGTACTTGAGTAATTATTTTGTTATAGAAAAAAAAGTATATGATGTTGAACAATTTGAAAAAAGATGGTCTAATTGGAAATGTCTTTTTCAAAGTAATGACTAAGCATTGGAGTTTTATACTATTGTTATATTGACTGATATTTATTTAATGACTAAGCATTGGAGTTTTATACTGTTGTTATACCGATTGATATTTATTTCACCCCCCTTCCACATGTAATATTGTGTGAGTCTCACTCTGTATGTAAGTGTGTGTACGTCTGTATGTGAGTGTGTCATTAACTACATTTAAATGTTTGCTTCTGAACATATATGTAATGTGTTGTTTCTGTAAATTAAAAAAAAAAATAATAAAAAAAAGAAACAATAAAGATGTATCTAATGAAATTTTTAAACATCAAAATCTTTTAAGGTTTCGTCAAAGGTCAACATGTCCAAAAAATTAATTTTTACAATAGCTCCAAAACTGTGCATTTCTCTTTTAATATGCACATTTTCTGATACAATTTTTCTCCAAAAATATCTTTTTTTTAAATATTTCTAATCAAGTGATACTTTCTATCTATTAATCAATGATATATAATTTATAAACTGTAAACCATTTTGACTTTATACCACACATAGTTTTGGAGCTATTATAAAAACAATTTTTTAGACATGTTGACCTTTGACGAAACTTCTTTAATTTTGGACAATAAACGTTATAAAACTTTGCCATGGTTAAAATTGGAAATGACCCCTCTTCCGAGACAGTGGAATTTATGACCCCAAAAGTCAGGGATTCTTAGGTAAGAGTTGAATGTTCTCATCATGAAGTAAAAATACATAAATAATTCAAATAATTTCATGTATGGCAACTTCATAATAAGCAAAGAGACAAGGAAAGTGATTGGTTATGATGAGAAATAGTGTCTTTCAAAATTATGAGAGGTCATATAGAGGGCAAGGGTAATGGGCACTATTGCTCATATAGTGGAAATGTATTGAATTTTTGCAAATCTTCTTTGATCCCGAGTGATAAGGGAAAATATTAAATTGATATGCATGATAAGCATGGATTTCTTATTTTCTTTCTTTTCAAAATTATTGATTACATGACCCATCTGTCAGGTCTTTTGGGGTTGCTCTGATGAAACATTTCTTTGAAAATCTGCGCTTTTTACGATTAAAAGATGAGTGCATGTTTATGTTGGGCAATAGTGCCTCTTTTAAAGTTTTGAATTTTGGCTCTATAAAATAGAAGATATAGAGCAAAGATAACCCTGGAATCAACGCTACTATAAGGGTGGGGTTTCTTCTATCATACACTAGGAACGACTTATTTCTATTATAATTTTCCACTACTCCTGCCAATAGAGCATTATCCCCCCCCCCCCCCCCCTTGTGAGACAACAAAACCTTTGGAGAGAATAACAAGAGGCCCATGAGCAACATCGCTCACCTGAGCACTGTGGCTAGGAAAAAGTAGAAATTAGTTTATTATTGAAAAAATTAAATCAAAAGTAGTCCCATCACCGAACATGGCTTTGCGATTCTGAGCTAAAAACTGAAAAAAGGATTTGTTGTTTTGCGGGGGAAGATGCAAACTAAGTATATTAATAAATGATGAGCTATAGTGCTCCTTTCAAAACTGAGGGTAGGGGGTTGGGTTGAGAATTGAACATAAGAATTTGTCCAAAAAAAAGCAATCACATGGCTATCTTTCAAAAACGACACAACACCCTTACCGCATTCCTACTCAGATGTCATTTAAATATGTGATATAACATCTTATTTCATTTTCAAACACCCCCCCCCCCCCTTGAACATTTTGTAGATCGTACTTCTTTATACATGTATAAAAAACATGAGGGCTATTTTTAGTGTGAACTCTGAAAAGTTGTCATTATGATGATGATAGCGTCTGTAACTGTTCTGTTGAAAGAGGGTGTATGAAATACATTAATCGAAAATGTGTAATATCCTTAAAAATAAAAAATCGGATATTCTTAGTAGTTTCAGCAAACCAGCTTAGGAAAATCAAGATTCCGTGACGGTGCAACAATGCAGTCAGAAAAGACAGAATGCCACGAGGAAAAGGAATAAAAAGACGACCTGCATGAGACCTAAGTACATTTTAAGTACCGTCCTGGAAAGAACATGGAGCTAGCTGATACCTTAATTAAGTTGTGCCTACCTGCCCAATGAGAAAGCAACAAAGACTGAGACATTAGTAGAAGCAATAAATATGCTACAATTCCAGCCAATTGCAACAAACCGTTTGAAAGACATCCAGAACGAACTTGCAAAGGATAATACCCTGCAAAATTAAGGAACATCCATTAAAAATGGGTGGTCAGACAGCAAAGCCTTGGATCCAGAACTTCTAGTTCCCTTCTTTAAGGTCAGAGATGAACTGTCTATTCAAAATGGGGTCATATTCAAAGGAGACGGAGCAGGCATCCCACAAGCACTTCGTAAGGATATACTGACGAGGATGTATTTTTCACTGCTTGGAATTGAGGGATGCATCCGAAGAGCCAAAGAATCTGTGTACTGTACTGGCCACAAATGTACGCTGAAGTGAAAGACTTCATACAAAAGTGTGAAACATGCCGCATTTTCGACAACAATCAAGCATATTATTATATACTCAAAATTCAATTTCTAGTCATATTGGTGTTTGGTTGCTAGTCGGTTCTCTAATTAAAAGCAGAAGTTTTGACTCTAGTCACTTTTAAGCATAATATAAAGAAGATGGGCGCATTTGGCGAGTAATCTATAGGAATCATTTGTACGAAACATTTTAATTATGGTTTAAATGTCCATGATTTGGTTGGCTGAACATAACTGGTCAGATTTTACAAAGACGTCCATAGAGTTTTTTTTTTTTCATTTTGTTTGATAGACATTGTGAAACTGTAACATATAAGTCCGTTTTTCCTAGGGGGTACTATAACATAGTAATGTTTCGCAAAAAATAATAAACACCTAAAACATTTAATGCATAGATGCATTATATGTGTACATGTACATTATAGGATAAAGATTAGAATTGATTTCGCTCGAGAACCAGACTGAATCAAAAATTATCCAATTCAAAATTTTAATACTTAAGTACATAAAACGAAACTGACAATATAAATGTTTTTTTTGCATGAAAGAAAAATTAACGCCCCATGCCAGACTCGAACCAAAAAACTTTTCGTTTCGTGTGCACTGAACAGGTAGCCTAACGTACTGAGCTATGACCGCTTTACATATTCAGATGATTTTAAAAGGAAAAAGAAGCACCATATTCACACATTAGGATTTTTTGGGGAAACGTTCATTTTTCGTGGTTTCTGGGTCTTCTATCCATTTTTTAAAAAAAGTGTATTCGTTTCTTGGAATCAAAATTCACACAAATAACATTTCAAAATCATGGAGAGAAGACCCAGAGATAGAAAATTTTTAGAAAAACGTGATTAAAAATGTACCATTTTGTATCAAATGTCTGATCTGGCCAATTTTCAAGTTAATTTTTAGCAAATCAAAGGTCAATTTCGGGAAAATATTTTCTTTTCCTGTTGCACAGGAATCCGATAAATAAAAGAAATGTTAAAATTTCATGTGACATGTCGGTAAAATTTTCACTTTTCAATTACGCCCAGATTCCTGCTGAATGCTAATCAAAAGCGCCTTTGTTCTTTATTCAAATTCTCATTAAAAAAAGGAGGCTGTATAATATAAATAAATTTAAATTATTCAATGTACATATTATTCTCATTAAAAAAAGGGGATGTAACAATATTTTATCGTGTTTTATGTTCAATAATATTACAATTTACGCCATGCTTTTTTTACACATTCTAATAAACATTGTCTATTTAAAACTGATTTTTAGATTATACCAGGGGTCAGTATAGGAAATAACAACTCAGTCAACCTTAAGTTATCGGACGACAAATTAAACGCCCTAGCAGGAAAGATTGCTACGGCGCAGACCATACCAACAACCACTGGCACAAGCGACCCTCAAACCATTGGGTCAGCACAAGATGCATCATTATATGAGACTTCTAGAATTAATCATGAGCTTCATTAGCATGCCTCAAACACCATCAAATCAAAGATTATCAACGTTGAACATATTTGATCTAGCTTTGTTGTTACCCAATAACTGGAATGTAGATGATGACAGTAGAAAACTTTCACTACATCTGATCGTTTGTTGATTGTAAAACCAGGCGTAGGATCACAACTATCAGGGAGAATTAAACATATACAAGGATTGTTCGAAAAGTTCGTGGACAAGCTCCAAAAAATTAAAACCGCTAATAAAGTTTTAAACGTTTAATTAGCATCATATCATTTATTTATATAATATACTATACATCATCAATTACTAGTATCTTTGTAAATAAATTGATGATGTTTTTTAAAGCTATGGTATGTCAAGGCGGCGCAACCTCGAAGACTACCTTTTTTCTACCTAAGTGTAACTGAGAAAAAAAAATTATCACTAGCATTTGTCATGCATCCAAAAATGCCGTTAATTCACTCATGCGGTATTACAGTTATATTACACCGTAGAATTTGCAATTTTAGTCCATTCTGCAAGTTCTGTGAAATTTCGTAATAAATTTTATATGAAATGTCGAAACAATTAATGAGTTGTAATGACGTCAGAGAGGGGGCAGGTTTCTTTTTCTAACATGCTATAAAGTTTCACCCCTGGAAAAAAACTGGCATGGACTTAGAAAATATTTAAATGGGCCATTGAAAAATAAACATTAATGCATTCAAAGTACTTGTTTTTAAATACAGAAAAAGATTAGAGAAACGAGAAATGTAAAAGTTAATGTCCATTTGTAGTGAGGGACTGAGGGTGTTCAAAGTTTGTCACGTAGAAAATTGACGTTGATCATGTGTGATAGATGTGGAATGCCGACAAACAAATATGCTGTCTTTCTCTATGTTTAGATCTATTTACAATATCATTCGCATTGAAATCAGCTATTCATGACATTTTAAAATATGTAAACAAGACGAGTTGGAAACTTTACTTAACTCCAAGGAATCCCATTAAGATAAGTGTACATGTATGAGGTAGAGAATGTGGGCATTGAGAAAAAATGACGTCATGCAACTAAATGGCGACTGTGCCGGGTGAACAAATAATGTCTTTTTATTTTATGATAATTTGGAAAATATTTAAGGTATCAAGCTAAAATTTTCAACATTTTTCTAACTTTTATTGTTTTATGTTCCTTAAAAATTTTGTGAGCATAAACTTCAAAGTATTAATTTTATCGCATCTGTCTTATATTAATAAAATATTAATAAAATACAATGTTTTTGTTGTAATTCTCTAAATTGATGAAAAATAACCTAGCTTTTTTTTGTCTATAAACATATGTCCCCCGTCCCGTGAAACAAAAAAAGCTTATAAATATGTGAAATCGTAAAAAGGAATTTTTGTTTCACGGGGAAAAGATGTTTTAATGTATTTTCCTTTTATAGTGAAAAACACATTTTAGAGTTATCGCTCTTTGTTTTCCCAGATACTAGTCAGTAATGCTTTATGAGAATTCATACAAAAATTAATAAAAATACAAAAAATCAATATAAAATGTTAACTTTTGAAAATTGATTTGGAGGTATACGGGAGAACAATATTATCGTTTGCAGTTCTTGGAATTGCCGCCCTCAAGATCTTAATGCGGCAGTCGCATCCTAAAAGAAGAAACGTTTTATTTCACCGTGCACAGTTAAACACCATCCTTATGGAAGTAAAGGACGTACATGTACACAAACCGTCTGATGGTACTTGTGTCCTAAAGTACTTTGAAGATCATTTTTGAAAATTTCTTTCTTATATGCATAGTAGCATCACTTGGTCAGGACTTGAAACGAAGCAACCTATGTTTACGTTTTAACATTGTTTAAGCAGTTATTAAATGTTTATCAATTTTTCATTTACATAAATGTCAGTTAGAACGATTCGAAACTTTTTATTGGAGGACCAATCAAAACCAACTTTTCATTAACGCTATCATTTGACCAATGATATTTTTGAGTAGCAAATACCTTTAATGTATATAAGGAAAACAGATCTTTTACTGAGCACAGATGGATATATACAGTTATTCTATCTGACAAGTGAGGTTTGTTAACTCATATAAACGATTTAATTAATCATTGCCATTATCACCTCATAATATTTTGTTTTGTACATCATAAGCTATCTTATTTGAATCTGATTGCATGCTTTACTAATAATACGTGTATATTAATGTCATTATTTAAATTGCAGGTATTGAAACATTAACAATGACCAATGAAAGACAACCAATCTGTTTACCCAAGTTCGATAAGATTGCTTTTTTTCTCAACAACTTGCAGTCTTCTGAAACTCATAAGATCAAGGCAGCATCCCGACAAAGAAGCAACAGTTGTTCTCTGAGGCCTGGTAAAGGACGGAGACCGGATTATTCTGGCGAAAAAGCCGAATCGCGCGAGGTTGTTTATCCGTCTAGAAAGCGTCTTTTGTCAAAACGACCACAAGAGAATGTCAAAAACAATTGTACATTGGAAGAATGCCGACCAAGGAATGGATTAGAGAATGTTAAAATTAACAAAAAATTGGGGTCACGGTGTTTAGAAAAAATAGAAAAAATGGCAACTGAGAACAACTCTAGTGTATGCAATTTAAACCAATCTTTCCCTAAAACAGGTGATAAAGCTTCTGTTGTAAAAATCAACGTAACTACTGCTTTTAGCGACGAGGAAGACGGCGTATCAAAGCAGTTTTATTCTGTTGTACCCATTAGTTATGAAAGACACGAACGTAAAAAGCAAAGTCATGGTCATAGCAGACAACAAGAATTACTTTCAACAATTCTGCAGATAAATCCAGATGCAAGACAGACTGTTTCGTTAATAAGACATGGGTCACTTCCTCCTATGCAGCATTCAGACTTGTAAATCATCATATTTAAATCAGTAAAAGTTTTCTTGTGTAAAGCTGTGTCTTAAGCTGCAAGTTTGTCACAATAAAGATTAATTTTTTTACATTAATATTTCATATTATAATATATGAATCATGCTTTTTTTTGGTTTATTTTCTTTGTGTAATGCGTCAAGCAAACCACACAACCAGATGTTTACATCCTCAGAGACGGTTAATGCAATTTTTTGAGACCTTCCTTATATACATACAGTAGTCATTATCATTACGATAACGTATTACGATAATTTTTATCTGTTTTTTTCAGTATATGCATATGCAATTTTAATTCTAGAAAATAAATTTAACACTATAATCGTAGATCACATGAGCCGAGAGCTCTTGAAAGTGAACTTTTCTTATTTTCTTTGTGTAATGTCTGTCAACTTTTCACAACCACAACAACCAAACTTGCCACAAAGTAGATGTTTGAAGGGCCACCTCATTCAAGGGGAGATTGGGAATTAATGAAAATTTTTATGTTTTAAAAATCTTCTTCTAAAGAACCACTGTGCCAGGAAAGATGAAACTTATGGGGAAACATCCTCAGGTAGTGTAGATTCAAGTTTCTTCAAATCATGACCCCCAGGGGTAGGGCGGGGCCACAATGGCCGACCAAAGTTTTACATAGAAATATATAGGAAAATTCTTCTCAAGAATAGCAAAGCCATAATTGATTATAGTTATATTGAAGCAACGTCAGGTATGGCCAACCAAAGTTTAACATAGAAATATAAAGGAAAATTCTTTAAAAATCTTCTTCCCAAGAACAGCAAAGCCATAATTGATCATATTTATATAGAAGCATCGTCAGGTAATGAAGATTCAAGTTTGTTCAAATCATGGCCCCTGGGGGTAGGGCGGGGCCACAATGGCCGACCAAAGTTTAACATAGAAATATATAGGAAAATTCTTTAAAAATCTTCTTCTCAAGAACAGCAAAGCCATAATTGATCGTATTTATATAGAAGCATCGTCAGGTAGTGTTTATTCAAATTATGGCCCCTGGGGGTAGGGTGGGGCCACAATGGCCGACCAAAGTTTTACACAGACATTTAAAAATTCTTTAAAAATCATCTTCTCAAGAATAGCAAAACCATGATTGGTCATAGGATTACTTTTGGATTTAAACTTTTCAATAATAAACCAAACTTTTTTAGCCACAGTGCTCAGGTGAGCGATGTGGCCTATGGGCCTCTTGTTCCTGTATTTCATGCATCCGTCTGTATAAGCTTTTCACACTTTTGATTCATTCTCAAGAAGCACATAACCAATTTTAATCTAACTTGGCACCACGCGTTCTTAGATAGAAGGGAAGTTTTCAAAATGAAGGACAAATTAAACCGTTTTTAGAAATTGTTCATACGTAGAGCATCTTGTGTATTGATCAACTGAGATATATAAACTCTATATGCAGGTGATGAAGGTATATTGCTGCATAAGTATAAGGGAAGTTAACGATTGGAAAGTTAAAGTCGTTACATTTATCATTGAGCTTGGTTGTAAGAGAACCATGAACGTCTTTTTCAAGGAAAATATTCAAATATGAAACAGTTGTGTCAGATTCTGTGATATCTTTTATCTAAGCTCACAAAAACATATCGTTTCGGCATAAGAATGGAAATTACCACTGTCAATTGACAAAAGGTCGTCGATATATCTAAGTGTGATTTGAAGGCTACACCAAGTGTTTTCTTCTTTTCACAAATAGGATTTTGGACACATTCTGCTTCATATGAATACAAAAATGGGTCTGTTAATAACGGGGAGCAATTGGTACCCATGGGAATTCCAATAGATTGTTGAAAGACCTGGTAGACACAGACACTGTAAATATTTATGCGCCTGCATCGAAAGATCCGAGGTGTATACTGTTTTTGTTCTGTCTGTCTATCTGTCTGTCTGTAGTCAACTTTAACCTTCGTCATAACTTTTGTACCATGAGAGATAGAGACTTGGTATATATGGTATGGTATATATGGTATATATGCTATATATGGTATGCATATTTTGCTAATTAAATTCTTTCAACTGACACCAAGGTCAATGACCTTGTGACCGTGACTGTGGCCTATATGCTAAAAATTCGAATTTTCGCCATAACTTTTGAATCATTACAGATAGAGACTTCATATTTAGTATCCTAATTCCACTAATTAAATTCTTTCAAATGATACCAAGGTAAATGACAGTGTGACCTTGACTGTGACCGATATGCTAAAAAGCTTTTTCAAACTTTGTTGCTGCCGGGCGCATAAGGTTTCACAAACGCATCTTGTTTCAATCAGAAATTCAAGCATCTTTTTGCTGTCAAATTCAGTGTACTCGTGTGCACAGTCAGAATGTTTTTATGCACCCTGATCGATAGATCCAAGGCGTACATTGTTTTGCCCTGTCTATTTATCTGTTTGTCTGTCTGTTGTCACCTTAACCTTCGCCATAACTTTTGAGCTATGAGAGATAGAGACTTCACATTCGGTATTCTCACTTCACTAATTAAGTTCTTTCAAATGAGACCAAGGTCAATGATCTTCACTGTGACTTATGTGCGAAAAATAGCTTTTTCGTACTTTCGCGATAATTTTTGAACCATAGGTAATAGATTCTTCATATTTGGTTAGCATACTCCACTTGTTAAGTTCTTTCAAATGACTGTGACCTACATGCTATAAATAGTTATTTTGAACTTTGTTGCCGAAGGGCGCATAATGTTTCACAAACACATCTTGTTTAACAACATAATTTTGCAAATGACCAATGACAACATATATGTCAATGACCATGTGACCTTGACTCTGACCTATATGCTAAAAGTGACTTTTTCGAACCTTGTTGCCGCTGGGTGTCAAGTTTTTAACAAAGACATCTTGTTTACTTTTACAATAAAATGGAAAACTAAAGAATGGTTAAATTGATCATAAAAAGCAACAAAATTATAAATTCAAATGGAATATTCAGCAATATAAAAAGAAATGCTCAAAATACTAATATAAAACTTAACGATTCAGAAGGAAAAGATTGACATGTCATACAAAGGTGCTTTTGATTTTAATTGTACCAGTAAATATAACAGTGCATGAGTAAGTTAAATGTAATAGGAGTTTTATTCTTTAACTTAATAAGATGGCCAGCCTTTTGGACGTTTACAGGGTGGTTTTCGTTTCGGCTTTTCTTCCTCCTCTGTTTCCTTGCGTTTTGCAAAGATAAAACAGAAACGACAACAGCAACCAAATGCTCCCATAGCGATGACAGAAACGATAGAGAGAACGGTCACTTCTAGGTACTCAAATCCATGTATAACGTCTCGTAGGTACACTGGCGCTTTTATGTTTTTTGAAACTACAATGTACATAACAATATATAGCCAAATAGCCAATATTTGGAAAAACTGTTAACTATTATCCTACGTTTATATAATTATAATGTACCAGTATCTGTTCTTTTCAAGTTATGCCAGAATATGTATTTTTCATGTCAAGGCATATTTCTCAATTGCTGTATTCGCTTCTATTAGTAATTAAGTTAAGAATACTGATTATACTACATGTATTCTGTTAAAAGTAAAACTATAAATTCATGCAGTTTGTTTATTAGAATATGATAAAGGGCTAAAGATTACTGGTCAATGTTGTGAATGATTTACATGTGATCTTACCTTGCATGGTTGTCTTTAGCTTTGTTGTGGCTTTTGCAGTGACATTTCTTTTCCTTTCCTCTGTTCTGCTCTGCTTGGCTGTTGTTATCCTGCTATTTGCTTTTACAGATGATACGAACTTTGTCATTCTCAATGTGGAAATATAGGCAGGAGAAGTCTTTTTCATTGTACTTGGAAAGTACATTTTCGACGTTGAACTTGGTTTTGACTTTGTCGTGAGTGCACTCGGTACCGTTGTCGATGTATGTTGTGTGATGGTGGTTCTTCTCGTTAATATACGCGTATTTGTTGTTTTAGAAGTTGTTCTCGTTGTTGGAAACGCATGCTTTGTCGAAATAGTTTTCGATGTTGTGTGACTTGGTTTTACATGTGTTGTAGGTGCAGTTGGTAGTTTTTTCGATGCATGACGTGTGGCAGTTGTTCGTTTCGTTGATTTAGAAATACTTCTTGTTGATGTTCTCATTGTTGAATGGACAGGAATTGTTGTCAGCGCTTGATAGATATCTGATTTACAAAAGAACTCTTGAATTTTTCATATAGAAATTATGCTTTATAATTGAAAATCTAACATATACACTCAAATCTTTAAAAAAAATAATTTAATATTTACTTATTTACCTTTGCATATGACCGAGTGCATTACTTTTATTGCAGTTGTCAATGAGTTGAAATCTTCAATTAGGAAGGTGTGATCCGCACCCGAACTTATGTGTTGAAGTTCTTTAGAATTAATGGAATGACCAATACCAATGCAAAACACTTTTATATTTGTTTTACGCAACGATTTCGCTTGAATTGCCGTTCCATTCGGGGAGTACGTTTGACCATCAGTAATTAAAATAAGAATTTTCTCTGCATTTCTTCTTCCACCAGGCTTGAAGCTATAGTCGTTGACGTATTTCAAAGCAGCTTCTATATTAGTTCCCCCGGTTTGATATGGTACATTGTCGACTGCAGTTAGTAAGGTTGCCATGTTTTTGTTAGCATCTAATGCAAACTGATGATGCACCGTTGAAGCAAACGTTTCAATTCCGACGAGTGTGTTATGTGGACCAACTGTAAATCTTGAAACGATTGCCTTTGTAAAGTTAAGAATTTTCTTAAAATTTTCAGATCCGACGGATCCTGAACTATCGAGCAAGAATACGACATCGGTTGAAGCAGATTTGCATTCTACAACATAAAAATTGAAGGTAACTTTATTAAATGAAAAAAGCATACTTGCTCATATCTTCAACATTTTAGACTAGCCATTCCTTAAGAAATTTTGAGAATTTGTCTTTTTTTAACGTTAACAATGCTTTTCATAGGAAAAAATACAGTTCAAATAATTTAGTGATAATCGTATTTTTAATGTTCTTGTATGAGCAACGTAAATCAAAATTTGCCTCCTTGATATCAATGTTCTCTACACTTTTTGCCAACACATATACATGTGTATATTGCAATTTCATAACACATTCTTTCTCAAAAAGATGAAAAATGAAAGTGAAAAAAATGAATTCAAAATATTGGATTTATGGTTATTATGAACACCTACAAAGATAACATAATTATCAATAATTAATTCAAGTAACTACCGGTATTTTAATTTAGATATGGTTTCTATTTTGATTCTTCAACAAAATATCTTGGGGATCAATGTGAGATGTAAAAGAATCAAGTTCTTTCAATATTTAGTCTCTTTTAAGTGGAATTAAGAAGACATGTCATCAGTACGTGCATGATGATTCAAAATTATCCAAAATTTTGAAATTGTTTCCTAATTCAAGGATATATCGAGTATATAACATTCTATTTCAAAACTGATATAAATCTGATCATGTTATTCTTTACCATTAAAAAGATTAGTTTTGCACTTCAAATTTTTCTGTATCTAAGCGGTTTAGGGAAGTGCTTAAATTTTGACGTTAAAAAGCCAAGAGTCAGCAACAACTAATCCACAGAAAATCCACAAATCGCAAATCTTTTAATTGATTTTATACAAACTGAAGACGAGCTTCGAAGATCATATCTACTCATCATATGGTGTACTTTAGAAAACTGTTACGTATAGCGAGACAAAAGTGCATGGAAAGGCTTGTCAATAAACACTGTTATACAATAGTACCGTTGTCGATGAATGTTAGTAATGCGTCCGTCCGTCTGTTTTTAAACAATTTTTCAAAATGCTACTTCTCCTACAGTTTTGGTCTGATTTCAATATAACTTGGCAGACAAGTAGTCTACACTAAGATACATAATGCTCTTTATCGGTATTTGATTTCGAAGACCGGTGTTGCCGTGGTTACTAAAACTAGAAATTTCTGTGAAATGCTTTTAAAATGGTACTCCTCCTACAGTTCTGGTCTGATTTCAATATAACTTGGAACACAAGTAGACTAGCTACACCAAGATACATAATTCTGTGAATTGGTTTTTGATTTCGAAGAACGGTGTTGCCGTGGTTACTAAAAATAGAAATTTTTAAAAATGCTTTTAAAATGCTACTCCTCCTACAGTTTTGGTTTGATTTCAGTATAACTTGGCACACAAGTAGACTACACTAAGATACATAAGTCTGTTTATCTGTTTTTGATTTCGGAGAACGGTGTTGCCGAAGTTACTAAAAATAGAAATTTCTGTGAAATGCTTTTAAAATGCTACTTCTCCTACAGTTCTGGTCTGATTTCAATATAACTTGGAACACAAGTAGACTAGCTACACCAAGATACATAATTCTGTGATTTGGTTTTTGATTTCGAAGAACGATGTTGCCGTGCACGTGGTTACTAAAAATAGGAATTTCTTTGAAATGCTTTTAAAATGCTACTCCTCCTACAGTTTTGGTTTGATTTCAGTATAACTTGGCACACAAGTAGACTTTCAAAATGCAACTCCAAATACAGTTTTAGTCTGATTATAATATAATTTGGCATGCAAGTAGACTACACTGAGATACATAATTACCAGATTTGTGTTTTCGATTTTGCTTATTGATGTTGCCATGGTGAATAAAATTGAAAATTCTGAAGTTTTATTAAAAGCTACTTGTACCGTTTTTGTCTTACTGCAATCTTGCCAAAAAGAGAGTGAATCAAGGATCATTATTTTATTTCTTGCTCTTGTAAAGTTTTAAGTTCAACTGCTACTTTTCCTTTATTATAAGTACAAACCAGTAGAGCTACAGTCTCAACAGATACTTCTGGTTTACGTAAATAATATTTTTAAGGAGACATTCAGTTAAAACCAGTTCCTATGGTTTTATTTTTATAATATACACCTGTAAAGTAATACTAAATACTTTCTAATTTGTTAATTGTTTTGAAAACTACCATTTATTCCTCTGTTTGATTTTAGAAAAACTACTTCCTTTCTGTGTTTATTTAAAGTGCCTTGTGAAAATTCATGTAATATAATTATGCATTCCTATTATCGGCTGTATATCAATAAATTGATAATAATATGATAAAGATATAAAAAAAAAAATGCTTTATTGAGGATGAGGTGAACAAAAATTAAACCTTTAAAAAGTTAATGACAAACAAGTTGAATGCTTTCTAGATGGATCTAGTTTATGTGAGTGATTTACCAATTCGATATCAAGAATTGTATGACTATGGTAAAGGGTTGCATTTATAATTCGTCTGTTTTTTTTTATTTTTTTTTTTTTATATATTTTCTTTTTCTTAGATTAATGAATTCTCTAGCTTCTGATGATGCTTTATTACTTTATTAAAGTTCAACGAGTTCTTATACATGCATTCAATGCATATTGTTACATTTTTTTAGGTCTACAGGTCGGAGACCAGAAGAGCATATCCGATACTAGTATTAAGGTGCGTGTCCGTCGTCCGTACTTCTGTCCGTCTCAAAATGCTACCCCTCTTCCAGTTTTTGTCTGATTTCAATACAAATTGATCACACATAAGTAGAATAGTATATAGTTCTGAATATAGGTTTTTGATTTCAATAAAAGTTGTTGCCTTCTGTAAAATACTTTTTTAAAATGCTACTCCTAATTCAGTTTTGGTCTGATTAAAATACAATGTGGCATGCAAGTAGATTATACTGAGATATATAATTGTCTTTATTATTTTTTTTATTTCGAATATTGATGTTGCCAAAGTAACTGAAATTTTAAATTCTATAAAACTTAATTATTAGCTACTCCTACAGTTGTATAGTCTAATTACAATCTTGCCACAAAAATAGACTTATTCTTTTCGTTGCTGTTGTAAAGTTTCAAATTCTAATTGCTACTTTATTCTTCCTTTGTTAAAAGTACTAAACAATAAAGCTACACTCTTCTGGTCTTTATAAAGCTTTTTGTTATACCCTTATAAATATCATTCTATATATTTATTACTTATAAAAAGTCCAACAAAAGAACTGTTAATTACATCGGTCTAACAATTTCACTATTGACCGGTCTTACATAAGAATTGTTAGACCGCAACGTCACTCGTCTGTTACGTCACAATTAATCAGTTCAATATCGGCGACGTGAAAATAGCCGAAGTTAAGAGCTACAAGAGTTGTTGCTAACAGCACGGTAAGGAAGAAGGGAAAAGTATGTTTTGTGATAAATAATTTTTGTGATACAACAGATATATAATTGATTTTGTTCTTTCTTGGCTTGATGTTATATATTTACTGAAGAAGCCATAATTTTCCATATAAAATAATTGATAATATAGCGTGTATTGATTAAATTGATCAATCGTAAGTGAGCAGTGAAGGGTATAACAAAACAGTTATAGACTAGGATTCGGGCAACATATGATTTGTTGGACCTGAACGTGAAAATGTTGCCCTTGGCCTGCGGCCTCGGGCAACATTTTACCTTATTTATGATATACCCATCAATAACTGTATAATATTTAGATATATGTACAACATAACACACGTCTTGTTCTTATAAAATCCATCAGTGATAATAAAACATATTAATGTGATATTTCAAGGGGGAATCAAGATTTTTTTTACGTCATGATAAATTAAAAAAGTTTGTTCGAATGAAAATAATTCGTCGAATATTTAAAGTTTAATTTACATGTCTACGTACGATACACTCACACAGTAATTAAATAAAACACTAGTAAGTACTTAAATGTAAGATTTATTATTTACCTTGCATTTAAAGTATTTGATTTTTTTTTTGTTTGCAAATCTGGGTAAAAATCTCTTATCCACGAATATATTATTCTTACCTTGCTTTCTAGACTCTGATACATGAGATCCTGACATTATGAGAAAACAAAGACAGCAAAATACATAAGCACCCTGTAACGAAATTTATATCAAAAAATTTCAAAATTATAGCTCAATAATTATTAATTTCATCGTATATATATTTTTCATTTTACCATTTTTGACGACGGCCAGCCTCCATATGATTGACAAATTTATAGAAAGCATTAATAATATCTTATCTCGGTATTAAAATGTCAATAATATATATTCTGGTTTCTTAATATCATTGATTAAATATGAAGTTTTGCTTACGAAACAGAGTTCCATTCCCCAACCTAGTTGATGGGCAGCCAAGGACGAAAATCATTTAATGTACTCCAGCAATCAATGAAAGTTAACTTTTAAGAAGATAGAATTTATTCCCTAAATAAAGGACTTTGGACAAAATACTTCAAATGGGAAGCATCCTAAAAGAGGGAAATTTTGTTCAAATTCAACATGAAAGTCTTTTATCTTATCGTAAACATCAGGTATATATACATGTAATAATTATTATTGTTTTGAAAAGAATTTCGAAAATGCAAAACAGGAATCAACAAAAAATTGGTAGGGTTGGAGAGACCCACGTTTTCTCTCATGTGTCCCTTAAAGAATGTATATTAATTTGTCTCTAATTTTGTTTATTAGAATTGGAAAAAATAACGATTCTTCAAAAACACCATTGAGATTTTTATTAGATTATACTTTCAAATTCTTCAACGATTTTCTCATAATCCATCATAAAAAAAAAGAAATCTAGATAAACTATTCTTAGAGGCATTTAATTACAGATACAAAAAGACCACAAAATAAATCTTTATGTATTCATTTCACTGACAAGTTTAATACCCCTTATCTCTCGTAGAGAGGAGATGGAATAAACAATTATCAAATCCAACTGGGAATTTTAACTTCAATTACATTAGAAATTATACATTGAACTTTTAACAAAAAGCAGTGAATAGTTGATAATTGGTGATAAATATTTTATATAATGACAAATCTTCGGCGCAAACAAAATCAGTTTGGAAACTCCATATCCAATTTATTTTTCCTGTTATTGTTATCAAAAGTATTGAGAATTTTTGCCAAGTATAATTTTAGAATCTTCAAACATACATGTAGCTAACAAGCTAATTCAGAGAATTTGTGTCCCCCGCATAGGGAAAAAGGAAAAGCATGTGCAGTTCACGTGTACATTCTATTTAAAAAAAAATTATTGGAAAAGAATACAAATAAATAACTAGCTTTCTGTTTATTTGTATTCCTCTATTTGTCTGTATGTAGAAATTTTGTAGAAATATTTTAACAATAAATCCAAATGATTTGTACGAAAAATTTTAAAATTATCATATTTTTCAAACCTGTCAAGAATCAAAACTGCAAAATTCGGATCGCGGAGCAGGTCAAAATTTAGTAATTCACAAACAATACACTAAATAAATAATGATAATGCCTGAAGTCACATTGTCTGTAAAATCCAGCCTCAAAATAATAAATTCTAAACTTTGGAATTTAGAACTGTTACATTGATTCATATTCCAAATCATGGCTTAATATTTTGCTTCGTTTAAAAGAAATGGATTTGGAGAGATACCAGTACATGTAGGTAGATACATGTAAGTCCTCATTGAAAGCGACAAAAAATTAATGATAACGCTGTTGAACGTCAAAGAGCGGCAGATAACTATGCAATTTTGTATTTTGCTCGGGGAAAATCCTTCATAAAGTAAAAAAAATGTTAAAGGAATAAAAAATTGTTACAAGTCATCCATGTATGTACAAATAATACTGTAGGCAAAATCTGATCAAAAACTTTTAAAAATTGGAACGTTGCGGAATTAAAGGCTAAGCTATAGATATAACAAAAGTTTCGTTTCGTTAGATTTTCTGCATTCCATTCCCGAACTTTAAACAGAGGACTTGTTTCAATGTCTGCTTCAATTTTTAAAATAATAGATTTATCACTAATACGAGAGATTAACAGTATTAAATGTGAAAGTTTTCTAGTAAATAATATTTTATTGTTTCGAGTCATTCTTTATAAATATTTAAAGCCTGAATTTTTAATTAAATAATTTATTTCCACTTGCGGTTTCAGCTGCGAAATTTTTTTTAAATCGATGCTAAAGGTTACAGAGGCCAAGTCAAAAGTATCTCACAGTGAACCTTTAGCATGCTGAAGTAAGTCATATTATAAGAGAACCTAAACAATCAGTTCTCAGAGGAGAACGGACGAACAATGGAGTTTATTTTCTGTGTAGTACGTCATCAAAAAGTGTTGTAGTGAGCCTCCTTAAAATTAAGATTATAATTATTAAAAGGGAACCTTTACATTTCGTCCCCAGAGGAAATTGACGAAACAATATAATTGGAATTATTTTTTGTGTAGCACTCCATCACAAGTGGTGGTGAAATAAGCCTCATTAATGAACAAAGTGCTTAAAAAATTCCGTTCTTTTGATATTTTTATTAACATGTTTTTCACTCTTCTAAAAGAGATGGCTTTCATAAGAATCTCTTTCGGGAAATGCTTTTGCAAATTAAAGGAGACAGCAGTTCCTTTAGTTAGTTAGGATGTCAAGTTTTTAGCTCTACTGGTCAGAGACCAGAAGAGCTTATGCGATAGTAGTGCGTCCGTCATCCGTCCGTCTGTCTGTCTGTCCGTCTGTCTGTAAACAATTTTTCAAAACGCTACTCCTCCTACAGTTTTGGTCTGATTTTAATATAACTTGGCACACAAGTAGACTACACAAAGATACATAAAATAGTGCATCGGATTTTTATTTCGATGACCGGTGTTGCCATGGTTACTAAAAATAGAATTTTCTGTGAAATTCCTTTAAAACGCTACTCCTCCTACAATTTTGATCTGATTTCAATATAACTTGGCACACAAGTAGACTACACTAAGATACATAAAATAGTGCATCGGTTTTTGATTTCGATGAACAGTGTTGCCATGGTTACTAAAAATAGAATTTCCAGTGAAATTCCTTTAAAATGCTACTCCTCCTACAGTTTTGATCTGATTTCGATATAACTTGGCACAAAAGTAGACTACACAAAGATACATAAAATCGTGCATCGGATTTTGATTTCGATGAACGATGTTGTCATGGTTACTAAAAATAGAATTTTTTGTGACATTCCTTTAAAACATTACTCCTCCTACAATTTTGATCTGATTTCAATATGACTTGGCACACAAGTAGACTACATAAAGATACATAAAATAGTGCATCCATTTTTGATTTCAATGAATGGTGTTGTCATGGTTAATAAAAATAGAATTTTCTGTGAAATTCCTTTAAAACTCTACTCCTCCTATAATTTGGATCTGATTTCAATATAACTTGGCACACAAGTAGTCTACACTATTATACATAGAATAGTTCATCAGATTTTGATTTCGATGAACGGTGTTGCCATGGTTACTTAAAAAAGAATTTCCTGTGAAATTCCTTTAAAACGCTACTCCTCCTACAGTTTTGGTCTGATTGCAATATAACTTGGCACACAAGTAGACTACTCTAAGGAAAGTGTTGCCATTGTTACTAAAAATAGAAATGTATGAAATTCCTTTAAAACACTACTCCTTCTACAGTGTTGGTCTAAATAGCAATGGCTTCTTTTCTCATCCTTTTTTATAATTACAAACCAGCAGAGCTACAGTCTCAACAGAGACTTCTGGTTGATAGATACAATAAGCACCATCGTCCTGAAAGTTTCATCATTATGTCCGGATTCATGACAAATATTCAAAATGACATCAACGATCATTTGTGTTTTGAAACAGTGGTACATGTACCGATACCTATGTTTTGGTTCACTTAAATGGACATGGACACCGTTTCAGCTAAAAATTTTAAACTTGATTTTTCCATTTGTTATGTTTACAATAACTTAATCAACTAAGGCATCTTTAATAATTTCAAAAATCTGAATTTCAGTTGTCGAAATAAAACACAAATTTAGAACTCCAAATCTTTGTTATGTAAACAAGGCCCGTGCCATGTTCTTGTTTACAAACATGTAGGTTAAAATACTAATATCGTTCGAAGCATATTTTTAATAAGGAAGTTAATTTTAAATACGATTAGTTTCTAGTGATTTTCCGAATCTCTCTTTGTTATAAATATGATATTTTCTATATGTAAATAAAAACAGGGTTCGTTTACATTATGAACAATTTTAAATTTTGTATCTCCTGTAAATCAGCAAGTGGTGTTCATATTTCTGCTGATCGTATGAATTGCTTTCATTGGAAATTAAAATTGGTTTTTACAAAGATCAGTTGAAACTATGCCCATGTCTCTTTAAAAGAAAATTGATTTGATAAGTCCACTTGATCGTCCCAAATGACTGATTCTGAGGAAAATTTGAGCATAAACGATAAAATGCTTCAAAAAGCCATCATGATGATTGATCATCAATTTAAAAGCATAAAAAATGTAATGTAGATTTGAAATTCAGGAGAATACTCAGAGGAGCCATAAAACTGACAAAGGAATACAAAGGCTACATCAATAAAAATGGTCATCCTGAAAACAATTAAACCATAATGTGTCCCAAAAGCATTATAAGGAAGTGTAGAGTTAAGATTTTTTTGAAATACCCCCCCCCCTCCTTCTCCATGATATATTTGAACTTTTCAATACTGAACTAATCTAATTTTTGCTTTAACCTAGCCAGTTGCTCGGGTGAGCGATGTGGCCCCTGGGCCTCTTGTTTTTGATACCTTTCAGCTACAAAACATCCAACGAAGCTTATTTTTTGTTGATAAGAATATGTCTTTATAGAACCAACGTGAAGGATGACACGTTAACTAACACAAAATTCACTGAATGTTTCTGGGCTTAAAATTGGTTTATTTTAATACAATGATTTCAGCATATTCTCCGGTTTCCCTTTTAATGAAAGGAACATATTTTCCTTACAAAAGTTGTGGGTTTTTTTTTTGTTTGTCAGTTGTTATATACTTCTAGATCTGCTACTTATTTGTCCCAGATTTAAAAAATTGTACAATTAAAAAGTAGGAAAGAAAAAAAAATATTGTCTGAAGTTCGCTAAAATGCTTCTTTATCATTTCTTTCAAAACTGTATCAAAAATTGTAAACATGTATTCATAATCAGTTGTTTCTTAAACTTGAAAGCATGTAAATATGATCGTATTCTAGGCGGATTTAAAACTTATTGAATTACCGGTCATTGTAAGCTATAATTGCGTTTATATTGTTTGCTTTTTTTGCGTATTTTATTTTATAGTATTATACATGTAACAAAACAGCAGCGATATGTGTCATTCATGAAAAACAGTAATTATTGCATTTATTTAAAGAGAGTGACGTCTTTGTTTTATTTTTTGTCATAACCTACTTTGGAGGGCGTGTTACTTCTCCTTAATGCTACGTACCTGTACATATTCAACAAAGTAACAATCTTTTGCTTTGGCTTTTAATTTGATATTTAGGTGTATTGACATTCTATCAATAAGTTTTAATTTTATTCCTATGATGATTCATTAAATCCCTTTGAACGCAAACATAATTAGAACTCTCCAATAGAGACAAATACCCCCCGCTGGGTTTTTCAGAGTAGGTGCCAATTCACAAATTTATAATTTTTAGCTCTACTGGTCAGAGACCAGAAGAGCTTATGCGATAGTAATGCGTCCGGCGTCCGTCCGTCTGTCAGTCCGTCTGTCTGTAAACAATTTTTCAAAACGCTACTCCTCCTACAATTTTCGTCTGATTTCAATATAACTTGGCACACAAGTAGACTACACTAAGATACATAAAATAGTGCATCGGTTTTTGATTTCGATGAACGGTGTTGCCATGGTTACTAAAAATAGAATTTTCTGAGAAATTCCTTTAAAACGCTACTCCTTCTACAGTTTTGGTCTGATTTCAATATAACTTGGTACACAAGTAGACTACACTAAGATACATAAAATAGTGCATTGGTTTTTGATTTCGATGAACGGTGATGCCATGGTTACTAAAAATAGAATTTTCTGAGAAATTCCTTTAAAACGCTACTCCTTCTACAGTTTTGGTCTGATTTCAATATTACTTGGCACACAAGTAGACTACACTAAGATACATAAAATAGTGCATCGGTTTTTGATTTCGATGAACGATATTGCCGTGGTTACTAAAAATAGAAATTTCTGTGAAGATCTTTCAAAATGCTACTCCTCCTACAGTTTTAGTCCGATTTCAATATAACTTAGCACACAAGTAGACTACATTAAGATATATAATTCTGTGCATCAGTTTTTGATTTCGATGAACGGTGTTGCCGTGGTTACTAAAAATACAAATTTTTGTGAAAATCTTTCAAAATGCTACTACTCCTACAGTTTTAGTCCGATTTCAATATAACTTGGCACACAAGTAGACTATACTAAGATTACTTAATTTTGTGCATCGGTTTTTATTTTGATGAGCGGCAAGGATCATTTTTCTATTTATTGCTGTTTTAAAGTTTCAAGTCCCAACTGCTACTTTTCTCTTCCTTTGTTTATTAAGTATAAACCAGTAGAGCTACAGTCTCGACAGAGACTTCTGGTTCCATTTCTTATAATATTTGTTTAAACAAACATCTCCTGTGTGTAAGCATTAATTATACCAAATAATAATCAACTGGTTGCATTGTAGCTAGACAAATGCCCCTCTCCCACAAACGCAAATATACGCACATATCTTTCATGTGGGACATGATGCTCTGAAATTTGTCACTTTATACTTTCAAACATTTTTATTTATTATTTAGCACTTAATTAATTTATATTCGGGCGAACGAAGTGAGAGAGAATATAAAGTTGGTCAGTACATAATGTTTTATGTGGGAGTGATCATTTCCCAATTATGATTAAAGTAAATAAGCCTGAAGAAAATACTAGTAGTTCAATTCAAAACTGGAAACTAAATAAGGCTGATTGGTAGCAATTTGAAACCTTGTGCTTACAAAATTTTCGGCTGAGAAGTTTGAAAACAATCCTGATTCAATTCAAAAATTTACTGAAATATTATTAAATACTGCAAATAAATGCATACCTTAAACCTCGACCAGTTCTACTAGAATTAAAAAAAACATGGTTTACAGAAGAGTGTAATGATGCTACATGTATTAAAGCTCGCAAAAAAAAAAGCAGAAAGACAGTTTAATAGATTACCAACATCACCGAATTTAAGCAATTTCCGTTTATTAATTTAGAGCAAAAGCTCGAAAAACTATAAATTTTAATAAACGAAAATCTTAGAAAAAGTTCGAGTCCAACCTTAGTCCCCATACTCCTATCAATAAGGTTTAGAACGCAATAAGGGAAAGGTCCTGAAAGATATCAACATCTGAAGGTTGAAAATCAAATTATTACGGATAAAATACAAATATCCAATGAAATAGCTAGTACCATTTCTAAAAATTCCTCCACAAATAATGTGAGCCCTAAATTTAGTAAACATAAAAAATCTCAAGAAAATAAAACGTTAGATTTTACGTCTGAAAACAATTATACTTATGTGCGGTCGTAGTTGTAGCGTGTTCGAAAATAGGGTTACGTGATTTGTTGGTATAAATAGCAGTTCGCAGGGTTGGGCCTTTATCTAAGATCGCTCGGTTCTTTGAATATCAAGTTGTTAGGTAGTAAGGTACACCGTGTATTAAGAACATTTTGTGTAAAAAATGGACGATATACAAATGGAATCTTCTGACTTGGGTCTATCGAAGAGGCTGTATCTTTGTTTAGTTCATCGTTAAACAAGGCTTTAGAGAAACAGAATTCAGTTTTTGTGAACTCTAATACAACGCTCACTGAGAAATTGGCCAGCCTTGCGAAGAGCGCTTCGCGCGTGCCCGACGCTCCGTTTGCATTCAAACACGAGGGGCACAAAATTCAGTTTGGATATAATCAGGATAGACTTTCAAAGCTGACAGAATTAGAACAGGGTTTACAAGAAGGTGAATTATCGAAAGCTTTAAAGATAGTGACAGAAGAAAAGTCAGCATTGCCGCACAGAAATAAGATTCTTAAAATCGTTGATCGGCATGGGTGGGACACGGTCCATGAATATCTGGATGACTTTAAATAAATCAGGTTTTCAGATTAATGAAGAAAAATCTCAAGTTACTCCCGTTGCAAATATTACTTGGCTAGGTTTTATATGGAATTCACAAGACGAGTTACTGGAAGTACCGGTGGAAAAGATTACTAAAGTCCGGTGAGATATTGTTTCTATTTTAGGAAATGTAGGACAGGTCAGTGCACGCATGGTAGCTTCTGTTTTAGGCAAGGTCATTGCTTTGAAACCGTTGTTAGGGAATATCTGTCAATTGATGACGAGGCATTTAAGCATGGCATTGTGTTTTCGAGCCGATTGGGATAATGTATTTACATTGTCACGTGACTGTATTTATGAATTGGATTTCTGGTTGACAAATTTGTGGGCATTAAATTCTAGACAAATAACAAATGCTGAAAATAGTTTACCGGAAAAATCGTATTTTCAGATGCAAGTTCTTTTGCTGGTGCAGGATTTTCTATTGAACATGATAGCAAAATTGTGCATTAGGCTATATGTGGAACGATTTCAAAAAAAGTCGAAGTTCTAAGTTCTACTTGTAGAGAGATTAAAACAATTTGTTTTATCATTGTAACTTTACGTAATTATTTTTTCAGGAAAGTTGGTCAAAGTTTACACAGATAATCAAAATGCATTGACAATTCTATGCAAGGGAAGCATGAAATTCGAGCTGCATCAGCTACATGTAGCTTTGAATCTGTTTGGATTGTGTGTAAAAAAAATTCTATACGATTAGATTGATTGATTGTATACTGTTTAACGTCCCTCTCCAGAATATTTCACTGATATGGAGACGTCACCATTGCCGGTGAAGGGCTGCAAATTTAGGCCTATGCTCGGCACGTACGGCCTTTGAGTAGGGAGGGATCTTTATCGTGCCACACCTGCTGTGACACGGGGCCTCGGTTTATACGGTCTCATCCGAAGGACCGCTCCATTTAGTCGCCTTTTACGACAAGCAAGGGGGTACTGAGGACCTATTCTAACCTGGATCCCCACGGGACCTATACGATTAGAAATTGAATGGATTCCACGAAATTTGAATGTCAATGCAGATCACTTGAGCAAGATATTTGATTTTGATGATTGGGGAGTATCTGATAATATAATCAATTATTTAAATAAGAAACGGGGCGAATTCACCTGTGACTTATTTGCTGATTGTAAAAATCACAAAACAGAAATTTTTTTCTAGATATTGCTCTCCTGGAACTGCTGGGGTAGATGCCTTTGTTCAAGACTGGGCAGGGGAAAATTGCTGGATTGTTCCTCCTCCTGTTTTAATTTGCAGAGTAGTTTATTATTATTTTACAATTTTGTAAAGGATTTGATACTTTAGTTATTTAAGAAATGAATTTCATTTTTACAGATTCATGAGGTTATGAACTCTGGTTATGAACGCGCTTCATGAAAAATATGCCGGCGTGAAGCGTCAGAGTTCATAACCTCATGAATCTGTAAAAATGAAATTCATTTCTTATATTTACATTATAACTTTCTTTTCAATCGAAACCCCCTCTCTTTGTTATAAATATACGTAAGTTGATATTTTTGGAATTGATCCCGTGGTGAGCTGAGCCCCAATCTGCGACGTTGTGAAAAATATAGTGCGGCCTAGTAACAGTAGTAATATACAATTAACAACAAAACGAATGATGATTGATTTCAGAAATTTAATCAAAAGACTAAAAGAAACAATTGAGAAAAGAATGTTTAACAAAAATTGGATTTTACACAAAAAAATGTTTCCGGAAGGCGCATATATAAATATTACCATGTCAGTGATCAGGTCGTAAGCATGGCAGGTTATTTTGAAACAGTGGAATGTGCAGCCGTGAAATGTCGAATGTGTCATAATTCCTTGGGTTTGTACTGTTTCGGTAACCGACGAGCTTGAGTGTTGGATATTTATCATCATTTGGTTAGTATTTTCCACCGAAGAAGGTTGCAGAATTCCACATGGCGGGGATACAAGGTCGGAGGAACGAGGTGCTGACATCGGAACGGAGCTAACGTCAAGAACTTGCTCAGCATTTGATGTCTCTTGTCGTGGTAAGTTTTCATCTGTCATTTTGGAAATTGTGGCACTGAGGGATTTTTATTGCTGCGTTGAACAGTGTCTATTGTACGATCTGATGGATGATTCGTTTCTGTGCCCTGACATGAACATAATGTGCCTTGTTTCATGACCAGCGTTATTCATGTGTTGTATCGCAGTTGCCCTCAAACAATGTGGTGTATAGATTTTGCTAGTTTGGGCAAGTTTACAAATTTCGGACATAAAGTTGGTAAAAGTTCTTTTCCCCAGGGGTTTGTTTACAAACCAAATGGATGGAAATTCAAGTGCAGCTTTGTTGTATTGGTTAAAAAGGTGAGTTGCAGTGTCATCCGTTTTGTTTATCAACAGCTTCAACATTTTTATAGGGCATGTTTCTGATCCTATCGTGAACATGCGTTTGTCGCTTGGAGCTTCCTCTGTACCCAAACCACCTTGGAAGTTTTTTTTGTTTCACTTCATGGTTTAGAACTGCATACTCGCCAAAATTATCATTTTTGAAGGTGAATGATTTAATTTTCAATTGATGGTAAAACTCGATTCCTCTTGTAACAAAGTGTGTTGCGAGGTTAAACCAAACACATTGTCTTAGGATGATGGGGTTTGCTTCAGTATTTTTAAAATAAGTTGCAATTAATTTTAAATCATCATCGCTAATGATTTCTTTGTGGGCAGTTGGGCGAGAGAGACCCTCTTGCATACATTGCTTTAAAAGGCCATTTAGAATTCTATTTGAAATTTTCAATTCGGTGGCATTAACGATGTCGATGTTTCTCCCCAAGTCCTGGAGATGACGGTTGAGAGCTGCACGTATGTTTTTAGAGTGTTTTTATGGTATTCTCCTGCAAGTTCTGATGGAAGGGAGTTTTGTCTAGCATTTGTTTGTTTTGGTTTAGCTTCGCAATAAAACTTTGTCAGTAAAGAGGCCAATTCATCAGGATTTATGGACATGAAATCTACTGTGTGACCCTGCGACTCCATACACCACTCTGAAAAGAGGACAAGCAAGGCTGAAATCTAGGTTGCTTTGCATGTCAGTCAGATTTTCTACTGATTGTTCTGTTATTTGAAAACATCAGGGATAATTTTGACTGAATATTATTTTTATGCAAAGAAACATTATCAACTGAATATGCAAGAAATTTGAAAACAAAAGTGAAAACTCATACCTTGGAAGAATTTTATGCCCCATTTGGTATTTTTTCTGGTATTTTTTGACTGGTTACTCTCGTAATATTTTAAGAGTTCTTCATTTGAAACATTTCCAAATCTTGTTTTCTGAGCATTTATCTGTTTGGGATCTAAAGTTGATCGCAGATTCCCTTCCTCATCAAGCTTCAATTTATCATTCATTTCCTGTGTGTGTTTTCAATAGATGATACTACAATGTTTGGCATAGTTAAATCATTTAAAAGGAGATCAAGGTCATCATCAAACAGAAAATCCATATTTTGAAGTTCAGGATAAAGTTCATCAATTGTTGGCATTTCAAAATTGCCTTTTTTAGCATCTGATTCATCAGCAGAAGCCATTTCTTTTGATGTTGGGATCAAAGCAGACGGTAACATGACTGTATCATGTGTATGTGTTTTTTTTAAATTAATTGTACTAGGAATAAAAACTATTTCATGAAATAATATTTTTTATTTTCAAGAAGGGTTGTTTTCTTTTCTTTTTAAAAAATAATTCATTTATTTCAATATTTGTCGTGAAACTCCACTTTGTTGTTATTTTTACTCCATATGGAATTTCCCTTAAAAGTAGTTCCGTATTCATGCGCCGATACTTTGCATGCAAGAAATATTCAAGCGCTTATTTGGAAGTTCATGAGAAAATATACTGCATTTTATTTTGTAAAGAATGATAGGGGAAATTTATTGGAAATGTAAATATCCCGAAATGGAAATCGCCGCTGTTTTCGCCAGTAATTTGGGAGGAAAAAACTAAAAGATTCAAGCACTTTATTAAAGATTACATTGAATACAAGGAACTACATAATTTTTTCATAGCAGGTTCAGATACAAATGGCATTTTCGTTTTGAAGAAGTTTTCGGGTAATGTTTTGGTTTTAAAAGTAGATTTTAGATAAAATATGCCACAAAATTGGTAACATGACAAAGCGCATTATACTAGTTATGGTCGCAGAATAGATAAGAGCACCATGTGCATTACTGCTATTTGAGTAAACATATAATATGCACCATGTGCAAATTCTAGAAATACACAAGCACCATGTGCATAATGTAAATTATAGAAAACATGCACGATGTGCGAGATCATGCATAAACATACATCATGCACCATGTGCGAGATCATGCATAAAAGTACATCATGCACCATGTGCGAGATCATGCATAAAAATACATCATGCACCATGTGCGAGATCATGTCTAAAATTAAAAAATGCACCATGTTCTAAAATAATCGTTAATATTAAATGCGCATCATGTGTACAGTGTATATGAGAAGATTGAAGAATGTAAAAATAATAATAATAATAATAAAATGTGAAGTATTTATGCACTGAATGTGTAAAAATTTATTAAATGTATTGATTTATTAATAGGAATACAAGAAGATTTGGACAGAGATTCGACAAATGGAAAAGAAAAAAAACAACACTTTCTGCAGCTGTATGAGAAATTCCTCGTACATGTATCATCAGAAGAGGTGAAAGTGAGAAATGTAACAAATTATACGATGCTTATTTCCAGAAGTTTAAAAAAATGTTGCGCGGTAAATGGTGTTTCTTATCTACCGGTGTCTGTGAGTACAGTGGCAGTTTTTCTAAGTAGTCTTGTGCAACAAGCTTTGTCCGAATCTGTGCTTTCTGCGTATTTCTATAGTATTAAGTGGAACCATGATGCTAACATTTGTACGAATCCATGTGAGACGAAAATACTGCAGTTGATTATGGAAGGAGGGAAGAGAATAATTTGCAAACCTTTTCAGAAAAAAGAACCGATAACTCCAGAAACCTTAGAGAAAATTGTAAGTAAATATGGTAATGACAGTGTTAAAAATGATTTGTCTTGTGTTAGAATTTGTACGATGTTCTTGGTTGCTTTTGCAGGATTTTTAAGATTCAATGAACTTTCAAATTTGAGGGTCAAGAATGTGAATTTTCATGATTTGTATATGTCATTACACATTGAAAAAATGCAAAACAGATGTATATAGAAGGGAAAATTATGTTCTTATATCATGCACAGGAAATAAAACATGTCCCGTTTTTTTTTTTTTGGATGAAACACTATTTAAAGTTAACAGGACTTGCTGAAAAACCAGAAGATTATATTTTTCGGTCTATTCGTTTTTTCAAGTCTGTTAAAGGTTATATCTTAAGTTCTATTAAGAAACCTATTTCATACACGAGACCACGAGAAATTTTATTTGAAGTGTTGTCATCTATTGGATTAGATTGTAAAAAGTTTGGTTTGCACAGTTTACGCAGTGGGGGTGCTACTTCAGCAGCCTCCAATGATGTCAATGAAAGGTTACCGAAGATACATGGTAGGTGAAAGTCAGATTTATCTAGAGACTCCTATATTCCAGATTCAGTTGTAAACCAATTGAAAGTTACAAAAAATCTAAGCATATAATTTGTTATTTCTTGTTTATATATATATATTGTAAAGTACACTGTGTATTAAGAACATTTTGTGTAAAAAATGGTCGATATACAAATGGAATCTTCTGTAGATGATTTGGAATTGGCATGTATCTTGAGGTTATGTATATATTGAAAATAAAGAGCTAGCGAGTAGCATCCTGTTTACGTCACATTATTTAGCACTTAATTTATATTCGGACGAACGCAGTGGGGCAGATTATAAAGTGGTCAGTACATGATGATTTTTGTGGGAGTGATCATTTCCATATTATAATTAAAGTAAATAAGCCTGAAGAAAATAGTTCAATTCAAAACTGGAAACTAAACAAGGCTGATTGGTAGCAATTTGAAACCTTGTGCTTACAAAATATTTCGGCAGAAATGTTTGAAAACAATCCTGATCCAAATAAATGCAAAAAAATATGCAAATAAATGCATACCTTAAACCTCAACAAATTCTACTAGAATTAAGAAAACCATGGTTTACAGAAGAGTGTAATGATGCTATTAAAGCTCGCAAAAAAGCAGAAAGACAGTTTAATAGATTACCAACATCACCGAATTTAAGCAATTTCCGTATATTAATTTAGAGCAAAAGCTCGAAAAACTATAAATTTTAATAAACGAAATACTTAAAAAAAGTTCGTGTCCAACTTTAATTCGCATACTCCTATCAATAAGGTTTAGAACGCAATAAGGAAAAGGTCCTGGAAGACATCAACATCTGAAGGTTGGAAATCAAATTATTACGGATAAAATACAAATATCCAATGAAATAGCTAGTACCATTTCTAAAAATTCTTCCACAAATAATGTGAGCCCTAAATTTAGTAAACATAAAAAATCTCAAGAAAATAAAACGTTAGATTTCACATCTGAAAACAATTATACTTATGTGCGGCCGTAGTTGTCGCGTGTTCGAAATTAGGGTTACGTGATTTGTTGGTATAAATAGCAGTTCGCAGGGTTGGGCGTTTATCTAAGCTTGCTCAGTTCTTTGAATATCAAGTTGTTAGGTAGTAAGGTACACTGTATTAAGAACATTTTGTGTAAAAGATGGACGATGTACAAATGGAATCTTCTGACTTGGGTCTATCGAACGAAGAGGCTGTATCTTTGTTTAGTTCATCGTTAAACAAGGCTTTAGAGGAACAGAATTAAGTTTTTGTGAACTGTAATACAATGAAGTGCATTGAAGT
>NW_026930856.1:0-42464 GCF_032062105.1 Saccostrea cuccullata
ACTTCATTTATTATCTTCACTTTCAAACATAATTGTCAATCATTAAAATATAAGAACCTTCATTGAGGAAATTTTGTGTTGACTTGTGTTGACCACATCATTTTCTATGATGGAAGATGGTAATAAATATATAATATTTCAGAAATAAAGTTACTGTAGCTATGATGATCATTTTCTTAAGATTTATAGAGAATGTGCCTTCTGTAAATATTATCTCTCAACATTAAATGAACAATAAAACACATTTAATGATTCAATAGTATAAAATTATGTTCAGTACATGAACCCTATGAACGAGACAGAATTCTACATGATCTGCGGGTTTGATACAGGTCAGTTTTTTTTTTTTGTAGGTGGAGATAGAAAACAACATTTCACTTTTAGAAGAGAAAGATAAAGAGGTGAAGGAAGTCCTGAGAAAACTGGACAATCAGGATAAACTGGACATAGACGAAGCAGTGGTCACTACGACTCCACTATACAGACAGTAAGTAATCCAATACCCCACACACACCCCACACACACCCCCCACCCCCAACTAACCAATACAACACTGGACATTGACGAGGCAGTGGTCACCACAACACCGCTATACAGACAGTGAGTAATCCAACAACACTCCCCCAAGCACACGATCACCATAACACCGCTATATAGACAGTACATAATCCAACATCACCCCCCACCCTCCCAACTAACGAACCAATACAATACCGCGATACAGACAGTACGTTGTCCACCACCCCTCCCCACCCCCTTACCCCACCCTCCAACTAATTACCAACCAACAAACCAATACAACACCGCTATACAGATTTTATGTAATCCAACACCCCTACACAAACCAGTACAACACCCGCCTGACCGCTATACAGATAGTATGTAATCCCCATACCTACCAACCATGAATAACTCAAAACAACCCGCTATACAGACAGTATGTCTCACACACATCTCTATGTCATTCATTTGTAAAGCAATGCTGTGTACGAAATTATGTATACACCCCCCCCCCCACAAAAAACCAATGAAAATACAACCACACAGTAAAGTCAGTGTTTAATCCCTCACCCCCATAACCCATACAACCCTGCTATACACCCATTATGTAATTCGCCTACACTCTCACAATACAAATACTCTCTACATCCAGTATGTACATGTGTAACCCCCTCAACACACACAATCACTACAACACCTCTATACACACAGTGTGTAACATTATCTCCCTTCACATTTAAGACAACTTGGTTACCAAACACTTGTTCACAGTCAGTTTGCATTGTTATAAGATTACTGTATATTAATCAATCATTTCAGGAGGCAGTTTTTCTGAAGACTACATCATTTTCACTTAGGGTGAGTTCACCATGCATCAGACACATACCTTGCTTCGGACAACTTTAGGCATTAAACTCTCTTTCATCCCAAGAGTTCTGTGTATTTATTTGTTTCAGTGCATAAAGATGAAGATTTAAATTTTTTAATAATACCGATTGTGTTTATCATGTTGTGATAAAAATAAAAACTGATTGCAAATGGCCTTAATAAGATTTTACGTAAATATTTTACATCATCAAAGGGGAATAATCATATAATTTATGATTTTGCAATTTTTAGGGTTATCGTTTTTTATTAAAATTTCCACGGAAAAATTGTAGACTTTGGTGAATTTTTAGGATATTGGTAATTTTACATAAATTATAATTAAATTTCACTTCAATATTTGTTTAATTCTTATTAGAGCTGGTAATTACTAGTATGCTATTTTCACCGTACATCGGACACAAATTAACCATGCATCGGACATTTTCTATTGAGGATGCAAAGGAAACACTATATTTTCATACTTTGAACCCAGCTGACAGCTGTTTTTTGCGGAAAAAGAAAATAAAATCTCTAAAATTTTTTCACTCAAAATACAAGTTATCGATATATGACTGTACTGTAGAATTTTACTCAACTTTTTATTTCTACAAACCAGAGCATGATAACCATGACCAAAAAAGCGCGAATTACGGCATTATAAGCATTTTAAAGCATTTCTAAGGCAGAGTGAGCTTCTTCTGAAATATCGTTATTACATTTGTGCAATAATGAATCTCGATTAAATTAAAGTTGAGGGTTATTTCTAAGATAAAAGATGAAAATATATCCATATCAAGGGTTTTAAAGCACTGTGATAAAGGTTTGAATTTTTCAAGAGAGATAAGATATCCATCTCTTTGTGTTTTCCGATGAATGGTGAACAATGTCCGATCCATGGTGAATTTTCAGGCTTTTTACAAAAAACTTGTTTTTGACTGATATATTTCTCAATCAAACGGCATATAATTGTGTCCTAAATTGTTATTTTAATCACAAACTAAATGTTAAATATTTTGATAATTTTCCGTCGGTAGCGATATCGCTAGAACTTGTTGAAGTACAAGGGTATCCGATGCATGGTGAATTCACCCTACCACTTTATATACTGTGGTTTGAGGTTTTTCTGAATATTTGTTGAGTTAAACATTATGTTTCGAGGATTTCGTTATTGAGCAGATCCACAAATTTAAATATTCATTGAATTACGAAATATGAAATTTTTGTTAAAGCAATGCTTTTGTCCTTGTAAATTATGTATATTCCTTAAATTTCATGTTTTACAACATCCACAAAAATTGATGCCAATGAAAATTAATGAAACCACGTTATAGGCTTATTATACTGTCCCATCTCTGATGGCTATACGTATGACCCTTGGACAATGAATTGCTTTGTTTATAGGCTGCTGAATTCCTTTGCTGAGGAGCAGGCAATAGAGGATGCTATATATTATCTGGGAGAGGCTCTGCGTAAAGATGTCATTGATCTGGATGTATTCCTCAAAGTCAGTACATAAATATCATTTATTATTGAATATTATTAGATTTAATGGCATCTTTCAATTGTTTTGAATCCAGTTATATTTTAAGATTTATCATATACACTGAATCAAAAAAAATGAATATTTCCTTTGTTTCAAAGTAACAAAAATCAAAAATGAAGAAGTTTTTCTTTTAATTTGCAGCAAGTACGTGAGTTATCCAGGAGGCAGTTTTTGATTAACACATCCTTGATTTTGATAACACAGAATTGTCACAAATTTTAACTTTATCCAATGGAAAAGAACAATTTTATTTGTATTAATGAATAATATTACATAAACATTACTGTGAAAAACTCTGCTCATGTGATAAACTTAACAACTACATGGCATTGATATCACAGCTTCAACAGATGCATGACAAGTTAAGAAAATGTTATCTTTTATTACATACACAGACTAACAGCATTGCCTGAAAAAATGAAGGGAACTAAAAACTGATTGATATGGACATTAATATCAGATTTTATTTAATTATAAATCAATTTCTGTAGATTCATTTCTCCAAAGGAGAGACATCATATACATGTATCTCCCATTCAAATATTGATGTACATTAAAAGAAATAAATCTTTATTAAAAGTATGTGTATAGAAAAATTGTAGACTATTGCACAGTAAATTAGGATATTTGGCAAAAGAGATTCTTACACATAAATTAATTATCTAAAAAAATGATGTTATTCAGAGGAAGGAGATTCTGATATTTAAATCTTCATGGACATTGGTTATATTGTGGAAATCTGTGTATTGAATAGGAAACACCATAAACAGTCTTTGTGTCAGGAAATGTATATTATTGTGGATACTGTAGATCAGTCCTTCAAATTGTCTACACTCTTAAAAATCATTTCGTACATTAATACATGACTGTACTGTAGATTCCTTATTTTTCGCAAGTACTTTTTATCATGAAATGGCTATTGAATGGCAAATCGCAAGAATAATTATTGGCGATAGGACAGTTGATTGAGAGAATTTAAATGTATTTCAGCAATATAAATAAAAGCATGATATTTAATTTCGTGAGTGATGCTTCTTGCGAAATACGTGATTATTAATTCCTCGAATATAATTAGGAATCTACAGTACCCAAATCAAGGATTACATGTATTCATTTAAAATTCCTTTGGGACTTTAGAAATAAAAGACATTTAATTTAACCTGTTGACTCCTTGTCCATTATGGTTTTAAAATGCCATAGCTTTCCACACACTTCAAATGTTTTGTTAAAATTTGAAATATTTCTTAAGAGAGATACTGGTAAGATATCCATTTCTTTGTGTTTTACAATATGTTTCGCTCAGTCATGATTGATTACATGTAGTTTCGTACTTGTTGATGAATAAGGATTTGCTTACAAAGAATATTTGTTTCATTGACTGATAATATTTAAGCACTGATCACACTGTCTTGTACAATGTAATACCAGACAAGTGTTATGTATATATTATAGAAATTAAACATGCCATGTTGAAATATTTCTTCTGAATACTCTTATACACAATTCTGTTTCAGTCTTCTTTCTATGGAGTCTTGTAAACTGTCTACTTTGTGCGGTTTACAGTTTACGAAGTCCTACAAATTATATAGTACTTTCTTGTTGAGGATTTTTCTGAGAGCTGGGAGGTTTTGTATGGTTAAACATTATGTTTCTATAAGAAATGTCGATTTGATCTATTTAATATGTACCAAATTATCGTTACATTTAATGATGAATGTAAAGGATATGAAATTTTTTTTACAAGTTTTTTTTTTCTTGCTTGTGTAATTTATTTCCTTTCATGAATGACACACATGAATACCTACTAGAGGTATTAAAATTTTGATGACCCAGAGGTTTCAATAGCAGAAATTGTTTGTATTTCTTCTCATCTTCTTTTCAAGAACCACTAGGCCAATGTTATTTAACCTTTTTTGTCACAATGTATCGTTGAGAGTCAAGGACTCAGATTTTTTCGTAAGAAAAACCCGTGTCCCTTTTCAGGGGGAAATAATTAAGATTTAGTATCGTTATTCAGAAATCTCAAAATGAAGAGAATGTTGTGCAAATCTGGTTTATTCAATTATTTGCCTCCTGATTTTTGGGCGAAATCTTCGAAAAATATTTGTTCTTGTAAAGATGCTTTGACACAGATTTTAAGTTAATAATTTTCTGTTTAATATCAGGACCTGTATGTTGCTGTAGCATTTCACACAATTATATTTTAAAAACTTATTTCATATGGAGATTATTGAAACTACGAATTTTGGGAGGCATTTGATTAACACATCCTTGCATTTTGATTAACACATCCTTGCATTGTCACAAATTTTAACTTTATCCTTTATACTTACGTATGAAAAGAAGCAATTTTGTTGTGTATTAATGAATAATATTACATAAATATTATTCTATGATACAGAAAATTCAGAGTAAAAATGTTCAAAAGCAAAACCCACTCACTTTATAGTACTAGTATTTTATTAGCCGGGGGTCATCGTTGTTTAATTGTTTACAGATTTAAACAAATTAAATACACCTTAGAAACGTAAACTGCTTTGTAAACAGGGCAAGAGCTCTATTATTGTTAATGTTTACGATTCATCAGTTGCGTTCAATTGTTAAACCCTGCACACATCACTGAGCACGGACTGACAATTTTGGTGACAGGTGTTGCTTTCATACATTTCTACTCTGCATTTTCTGGATTAGAGTTTTAATAATTTTCATTATAAGGACAGATGATACAAACAAAAATGGATGCCTCGATCTGTATTTATTTTTTAGCCTTATTTCATTGCAAATAATGCAAAAAACATTAAAGATTTAAGAATATAAAGAAATTGTAAACCTGTGATGTTCAAAAGTCCGCTCTTCTTAAACCATCCTTATTAATCTATACAACTATTTTTCACTTCAAAACCCATTTTTGTGAAATTTTGAATAAAAAATAAAAAAAAAACTGCGGTGAAACTTATTCATTTTACGTATTTAAACATGGCCCTAGTTTTTGACATAAGTTTGTTTGTATCATCTGTCCTTAGTACACAACAAAATTAGTACTTTGCTGAAGGATAAAGTTAAAGCAATATGAGCTTAATTTTGGAAAAATTAATTTTGCTGTTAAAATATGCTATTATGATAAATCTGTATGTAATTTACACCAATATGTAAAATTAAACAGATATAAATAATTATTTTTGTTTTCAGATGAAAGATTTCTACAAAAGAATATGTTGTATTATATTAGAAATCAATATTGTACAGGACGACAATAACGAAATTTTGCTTCAATCACAGCATATAAACAGTTCTTCTGTCTGAAATATAAAGAATAGAAGTTTATAAATGTTCTTTTTTCTGTCATTTAAATAGTCAATTACAATATTGCAACAAAAATTTTCGACATCAAACTTGCAGCTCATATTGCTTTAATTTTTTTTCACGTGCAAGGATGTGTCTTTCAAACGTGTCCAGAAAATCAAAGTTTCAATAACATAGATTAAAAAAAGATTATTATATTTTCGTACGGAATGCTATAGCTACATATGTCATGGTATTTAACAGAAAATTGGAAAAATCAAATCTTAGCTTCCAGGGTAAGGAATCTTATAGGAATAAACTTGTTCAGGGAATATATTTCTCTGCTTAAGTCGGCGAAAGATTTAAACTTAAGATTTAAAGCAGATAGAGAAAGAAAAAAAAATGAACTCAACCTTCCAACTCCTTGCCTAAAAATCATCAGGGACCTACTTAAATTAGAAAAAAAATCATCACCATAATTTCCATTGCAGACGATCAGACATTTACTGAGTATAGCAATTGTCTGAAAAATAATTTATGTAATATATAAATCTCTGACAGGGATTTTCAAAATAAAATAAATAAATAAATAGAATAAAAATGAATTATATATAAATATATATAAACATGAAATAGAAAATATATCATATTTAGACATCATTTTATAAAATAAATGGAATTCTGAGTTGACATTTTGATATCAATATACTAGTATGCTGAAAAACAACAGCAGTGAGATTTTATTGCGGTATCAACTCGAAACTTACGTTTTTACACATAGGCAGAATGATAAATTAATATCCCTCGCTTTATGCGGAAGCGTGAACAAAAATCTATAGACTTTTTTGCACTAACAATCTATAATAAGTAATAATAGACAAACATCATCAGGTTTAGATCACGGAAGAATTTGGGCCCCTCAGGTGGCTATTCATTTTTAAGCTAATTTTTTGTGAATACCACAGGTCACAGCGATGGATTGTGGTGTCATGCAATGTATTTACCATAAAAGGTTACAAAGCCTAAAACTTATGGCCTATCGTATATAATTACCTTTAATATTATTACCCCTTTTTATGATTTTTTATAATGTATATTTGAAATAAAAAGATCCTGCAAAGAAGTGTTTGAAATATTGAAACGTAAATAGACGAACCGAACAATGAGTCTCAAAAGCACCTGCTCTAAAGTCGCGAAATAAGGAGTTTATCTTTACGTAGCGGGTTTTAATCCTTCAGATAAGACGATATAAACCGAGGTCCCGTGTCGCATTAGGTGCTGGCACGAAAAAGACCCCTCACTGCTCAATGGCCCTCAGTGTCGAGTATACGATAGAATTTGTAGCTTACCACCAGCAAGTAGTGGAGTCTCCATATGAGTTAAAATTTTCGAGAGGGACGTTCAACAACATATACAATCAATTAATCAATCATTCAATTACTGAAACTGTACAGGAATAAGAAATCTTATATAACTAGCATCTTATGATACTCTATCTGAAAAGCTAAACCATATATAGTTTACCACTCTCCTGAGATTTAAAAATGTTTTTTCCGCATGAATATTAGCGTTAATATTGTACATACATGGACTACCGTAAAACTGATAATTGAAAACAGTTAAGGGTTAAATATGATTATTATTATACCTCTACTGATTTTTCCCATATAAACGCTAGGCAGTAAAATGTGAGCAATTCCCTAGAAATCTCTGTGACTGGACTAATCCCCGTGCGTTAGTCAAATGAGATAATCCCTGCTTCGGAAGCTAATTTCCCGGTTATTCGTAATCCTCTAGCTTTTACTTTTGTATCGATCTAATATGTTCATGGACTAATCCCCGTGCGTTATTCCAGAAGCTAGTTCCCCGTTATTCGTAATCCTCTTTTTTTAAAACCACTGTATCGGTATAATAAACAGTTAAAAAGTTACTAGTTTGGCTTCCAGTGGATATACCAAGTACTAACTCTATATTTTAACTGTACCAGTGCTGACAACATTGTTCTAACTGTATATGCATGAACGTTTATATTGTGCAACAGTGACATAATAAATATATATATAACCGTATCCAGAAGTCGTTGTGTTATAAGTTAGCAAGATTCCAGTTCCCCTCAACCAGGACTATTTCCCTCGGCTGTGCCTCGGGAAATAGTCCTGGCCTTGGGGAACTTGAATTTTGCTAACTTCCTCAATGATAGACTTTAACTGTATACTATAACAGGGATTTATCTTTGTGGAGCTCACATTGAAAAATACAGTCTTTTGCTGTCTTCTGTATTTGCGGTGTGTAGTACTTCCGGAAGAAAAAAGAAACAAATACCTCACCCATTTTGCTTTAATCAATAACACATACACATTTTATGTACATTTCATAAAGATGGCCGAAGGTAGAGTTCTCAGTTTCACCGAGTGTTCGAGTTGCTATGTCTGTAATTGTTTCATAAAGGTGGCTGTAAGATATCATGTGTTAATAAATTTAAACGAGCTGCTAAAATTCACAGCAGGAAGACGTGTTTAAACTATCTCCAAATGTTTGCTTGTCCGTAGAGATGTTTTGCTATCCTAGAAATGCCAGATTATGTCATTATTAAGGTTATAAGTCTTATAAAGCATGTCCTGTTTCTGGTTATATCACGTAATTGTATTGTGTGGTATATATATATATATATACTTAGATTGTATGTTGTATGCTTTTTTGTTGTCAGATTTATTGCGTCAATTTGGTGTCTTTTATTTTGCGTAATTTTGTTGTGTGTTATATATTGCGTCATTTCGTTGTATGTTATATTGCGTCATTTTGTCGTGTGTTAAAATGCATCATTTATATGTCTTTTATAATGTGTTATTTTGTTGCCTGTTATATTGCGTCATTTTGTGGTCTGCTTTGTGGAGTTATTCTAAAATATTCATTGTTATATGACGTTATCCACTATTGGGTAACTTCACAAATATAGGCTGCGTTTTCTGTACCGTCCACGGCGGTCCATAGATTTGTTCCCTGGTTGGTGCGGATCTTGAGATCTGTGGCGCCTGTAGATGGCTCGTTCTGGTCCCACTTAAAGTATGTTATCTGGCTGCCATCGTCGTAAATGAAGTTAGAACTAGCGTCTACTCTTTTACCTTGTATGTATACTGTTTGTAAAGTATTGGACGCTGCAAAAAAAAAATCAAAAGTGAATTTAAGGTTAAGTAGATCAGTTAGAAGAACAGAGCATTACACTCCTTCTACTGTAATGACGTACATATTTGATTGACTAAAAAACTGTATTTAGCATCGTTGTCCACTTTAATGAGGAGTCCACTGTCGCCTTTACAGGCGGCGTCCGCAGCTGTCCACGTGGTGGGGGTAGTCACGGTTTTATAACACACAGCTGCCGCGGTATCATAGGCGTATCCAGAGGTTGTACACCAGGCACCTTAAACAACAAAGCAAAGATTTAATTTGATTCAAACTGAGGAGATTTTGTTAAGGCAGCTTAGACAAGGAAGCCCCACCTGGAGTTGCGGTTGTCGTTGCGGTCACCACATTAGTCGCTGCGGTTGTTGTTGCGGTTATTGTTACCGTCCCAGACCCTGACCCTGATCCAGTTCCTCCTCCTGCTGTGTAGCCGAAAGCACTCGCTGATGGAGACGCAGCAGACAGGGACGACGACGAGGAAGCGAAGGGAGAAATGGAGTCGGAGTTGACGGCGTAGGCCGCTATACCAAGGAGGGCTAACTGCCCCGGGGTCAGGTTTACCCCTCCAGCTGTGTGTGAAAGCAAAAGGAAGAATATCTTATGAAAAATTAAGGTTGTTCTCATTGACAACGTGCCAAAATTATTTTACAATGATTGAAGAAGACGATAATTGTTGTTTGAAGATGAAACCAATGTATTGTTAAGAGAAAAGAAAAGGAAAAGGATTCTGGTTTTGAGGATGAAGAAATAGATTTTGACTTGTAGTTTGAAGTTAGCTATTATGGATCAGAAGAAGTAAACATCGATCTTTAATTAAAACTTGTATACGGCGTGAGATGATTGTGGACTAGAAATCGAAATCATGGCCGAGAGGAATAACCGTGAAATTCTTACTTTTAACGAGGTTGTTGAAAGAAAATGATTGTGTGATTTTAAATTATTGACAAACGAGTTGATGAAAAAAGAATTTCATCAGTCTCTTTTAAAGTCATCATTTTGTAAGTTCTATGATCGATACAATGACCTTGTTAGCAGGCAAAATTTTTTTATCATTGAGTCAAATACTGATTGACGTTTTTCATTCTAATTGTTAGTCGATTATTTATACACTGAATTGACTACGGATTTTTCCGCTATTTTCCGATCATGACAAGGAGCACACAGCGGGTGTGACTGGTCGGCAATAGATGCTCACTCCTCTATGGCATCTGATTCCACCTCTGATGTTTCGGAGGTCCGTGTTTGCTCTGCTCTTGTTTTGTATTGTTTTATTGACTCTTGGTCTTGAATACTGTTCTATATCTCCATATGTTTCACGATAAAGAAAATGGTTGTATCCTAAAGATTAAAATAAATTGTTGCGGTTTAAATTGAAGGAAATAATCGATCTCACTAGAATCATTTAAACTTAAAAATAAGTATTCACTATGATACCATTTTCTGCAGTCATGAATTAAAATTTCTTTTTGGACAAATATTTTTGCATGAAAACCGGGACTATATTTTTTGGCGTCAGATTTGCAAATGAGGCACCAGCATGATTTTAACTGACCAATCAGCTGAGTGAGAATTGCATTATGCATCCCAACTATTGTTATGTGATTCAAATTCAAGACACGTGGTTAGGTTGACCTATTCAAAGGTTATAGGGTAGAACCGATTTTATAAATAAAAAAAAGCAAACAGGAAATTGGTATAGTCTGTTCACTTTCTCTTTTGAGAACATGTCCTCTGAATGCGTTTCAAGACCTTTCTGAAAGACTTTCATGATTTTTTAACAGAAAAGGGTGGCTAAAGGGGGTGGGGTGGGCGGGTAGGGTTAAAATAACAATATATCTGATCATAATTTACGGTGAAAAATAGAGCTCACTACTAACTGATACGCTGGTAAAAAATGTGTAAATCATCTACTCTTTCAAACCTATGTTTTAATTTTTAACAAATAAAATGTTTGAAATTGTGAGCATGAATATAATACATATAGAATGTAAAAATGCTTACATTTTCAAAATGGATGGAAATGTAGTCTTCGTCCCTTTTGATTATCATAAGATTTCTTTTCAAGCGTAAAATTCCTGTACAATATTCGTAGTAACCCATGATACAACTCTCATTCAATTGATTTGTCAGTGAAAGTCATGCTGGTGCCTCATTTGTTACTCTGACGCCAAAAAATATAGTTCCAGTTTTCATGCAAAAATATTTGTTCCAAAACAAATTTTTAATTCATGATTGCAGAAAATTGTATCATAGAGAATGCTTACATTATATTGTATATAGTATTTAAGTTTGAATGAATTCAAGAGATCGAATGAAGTACATTTTTACAGATATTTAGTGTTTTGAAAACTGAAACGCAATATAATTTTTCTGTTTGCCATTTCTCCACGTGCTAGTAGCGTCCTAGCCACATTTCCGTGAATAATGTCTCTATCTCGCTGTAGTCTCTCTAACTCTTGTCAGAGCCAATGCCAGAGCTACTCTGAACTCATCGGGATTTATAATTTGCAGAACACCGAAAAATAAAAGGTTCCGAAGACATTAGTAGGGGTGTGATGGGTTACTACGAGGAATTTTACGTTTGAGAAAAAAAATCTTATGGCGATTGGAAAGGAACAAAGACCATTTCCCATCTATTTCGTAAATGAAAAGCATTTTTTTTTTAAAATTCTATTATTTTTATGCTCACAATGACAAACAATTCATTTGTTAAAATAAACGGTGGAAGTCTAGATTTCTCAAAGTCATACAGCAAAGCGATTTGCGTTTGTATTAATTAGTATAGTTATATAAAATAAATGTCTGTCCATTTAAATGCATTAAAGATGCTTCTCGTTTTACTTACCCTCGAAGCGGTGGTGTTTTGAACTTGACACAGACTACATTAATTTTTTAAACATATTTTTTCAAGTTAACAAAAAATTAAAAAAGCCTGTGAAATCTTACATAGTATTTTATCTTTGTATTTTATTCGTAGGAACATTTTTAAAATTTTTCTTTACGTTGGCATGATCACAGATTGACCTGAACCACGTGTTCGAAGTAAAACATAAACAAGTATTTGGCGTAAACGTTGCTATTCATTCAACGATTGGTCAGTTGCCCGTGGTAAGATCCTCTATGCGAATTAATAACAATAGCAATATGAGGCAGACATAGGTTTGTAAGAGTAGATGATTTACACATTTTTTTTAAACCAGCGTATTAGCCACTAGTGAGCTCTATTTTTTCACTGTAAATTATGATAAGATACATTGTTATTTTATCCTTCCCCGTTTATCCACCCCTTTCTGTTGGAAATCATGAAAGTCTTTCAGAAAGGTCTGGAAACACATTTTCACAGGTCATGTTATCAAAAGAAACAGACTATAGCAATTTCCAGTTTACTGCCAATTTATTCATAAAACCGGTTCCGCCCTATAACCTCTGAATAGGTGAACCTTAACCACGTGTCTTGAATTTAAATCACAATATCATTAGAAGGGGTGAGCTTGTGTGACCGATCGACAGTAGAAGATTACTCCTGATTGAACCCGATGTTTAATTTAGGGGTCCATGTTTGATCTGCTCATGATTTGTATTGTTGGAATGAAATTTAGCACTTGTGTCCTCTTTTATATCTATATCTTGAATGTGAAAAGCTTATGTTATGAAAAGTGAATATTTAATTTTCAATATGTAGAAGAAAGCATTTACATTCAAAGAAAAGGGTAGATAACTACATTTAGAATTGTGTACTAATTAAGACAATCCTAGGTCAAGAAAATACAGACAGATGAAGCTGATGATATGGAAATTGTAAATACATAGGAACAACGAGAGCTTCCATCACCTATACAAAAATATACCTTCATCATCTGCTCAAGTAGTTTAAATATCTCAGTTGAGTCGATTAGCAAGAACATGTTTTACGTATGAACAATTTTTTTAAAACGAGGAATATTACTGACAAACAAGTTTACTTAATGAAAAAAGAATTTCAGCAGTCTCGTTTAAAGTCATCATTTGGTAAGTTCTATGCTCGATACAATGACCTTGTCAACAAATACAATCTATCATTGAGTCAAATGCTGACTGACGTTCATCATACTAATTGTTAGTCCATTATTTATACACTGAATTGACAACAGATTTTTTCGTTATTTTCCGATCATAACAAGGAGCCCACGGCGGGTGTGACCGGTCAGCAGGGGATGTTCACTCCTTCATGGGCCCTGATCCCACCTTTGATGTTTTGGAGGTCCATGTTTGCTCTGCACCTGTTTTGTACTGCTTAATGAACTTTTGATCTTGAATACTGTGCGTTATCTCCATAAGTTTTCTTTTAATGAATGTCAACCAAGGGCAACAGATATAAAAGTGAGGATAAGTGAAGGTGACGATAAGACATTAAGATTGATCTCATTTATAGAAACCATAAAAATATATCAGAGGTTGGTAGAAAGAGTTAAATATCCAATGTTTACTGGTCACATCCGAGGTGAATAGATGCATTGGAAGACAAAGTGTACTTACCGAAAAAAGCAAAGACTGGAACAAAAAGGGCGGCGGCCAGAAGAGCTTGGAGCGAGTCATTAGAGTCCACCAGAGGTAATCCCAGGAGAAGTATCCCCCATAATACCTGTAAGTACCCCACCCTCATGCCACGTCCTCACAGAGGGGCTGTAATAAAATCAAATAAATAAGATGTATAGAGAGTATCATTAGACTGGACCAGAGGTAATACCAGGTGAAATTTCCCCCAGTACAGATGAAAGTATCCCACCCTCATGTCATGTCCTCACAGAGGGGTTATAAAATGTCAAGTAAAAAAAGAAACGTTTACATCCAGGTGGTTAAAATTTTAAGCAAGCAATATGAAGAAAAAAAGAACCCTTTATTCTTATTGTTTTAAGTTATTATTTCAGTCTAACCTAAAAGGAAAATCACACAAGACAATTTGAGGTAGTAAATTAAAAATTGGCCATTTTTTCTTATACCGAAGTCAATTCCTTAAAATCGTAATATTTTTTTTTATTCTAGGACACAAACTTTATCTATATAGATGATATGAAAGAAATTCCAAATTCTTTTCACATATGGTTAGAAATAACGTATACTAGTATATACTTCACTTCAGGTTCTTTTGAGGAACCATTCAATTCTTCACAATAAATAAATAATTAAAATGATTGAAATGGAATCCAATTTCTGTTTCATATCTGATGACTTTAACTTAACAATCGTCAACTTCCATTACTTATGCAGCAATGTACTTACGTCAACTGCATACGGAATTTATATATCTCAGTTGATTCGATACGCAAGAGCATGCTCTACGTATATGAACATTTTCTGAAACAAGGTAAATTATTGACAAACAAGCTAAGTTGATGAAACAAGAATATCAGCAGTGTCACGTTTAAAGTCATCATTTCTTAAGTTCTATGGTCGATACAATGACCTTGTCAGCAAATAAAATTTATCATTAAGTCAAATGCTGACTGACGTTTTTCATACTAATAGTTAGACCATTATTTATACACTGTATTGACGACGGATTTTTCCGTTATTTTCCTATCAAGACAAGGAATACACGGAGGATGTGACCGGTAAGTTTGGGATAATCACTCCTCCATTGCACCTGATTCCACCTCTGATGTTTCGGAGGTCCGTGTTTGCTTTGCTCCTTTTTTGTATTGTTTAAAGGACGTTTGGTAAGGAATACTGTTCGTTATCCCCATATATCTCATCTGAAATGTGAGAAATTGATGATACTTTGGCTAACAAAAAATGCCCCCCCCCACCTCCAAATTAAAATATTTCTCATTTGTACTATCAAAATGTTTCCTTGAACATTATTTTACATAAATATTTGAGACCTCTGTAAATAGATTTTTATACCAGGTCTCTACTATAAATGGTTAATAGAAAGATTCCTTTGCAATTAATTGCAGAAGACCATATTGCATGTAGATAGCATAAGCAACTTCTTAAATTAAGCTCCTAAATAACTAATATACATGAAAAGACATCTCTAATATTTATAAAAAAAAAAAGTCAAAAAAAAAAAAATGACAAATCGTATTATTTTTCTGACAAATATCATGGATTTTTGACATAATAGAAACTTTTGGCATTTAGGTAATAATTTTGTCTTTTGCCGGTGTACTTTATAAAAAAATGAGTTAAACAGCTTACTTGGATGGTTTTGTTTTAGACTTTAAGAAGTCTTGAGTATATAGAATATCTTCAAGTCAAGCCATTGCTCTTTTAAAAATGCCAATTTTTTTTTTAAGTAATGTCACAACTGATATGAAATCTTTAATGATCAAATATTATCAATAATTCTGAGTTGTTAATACCCCTATTTTTTGTTTTGCAATTTTTTCGATAAAAAATACTTTTTAAAATATTAAGATAAACAGAACGTTCATTTGTGTCTACCACCAAACAGTAAGAATTATAGCAACTTTATCATAATAAAATTACTTCTTGGCACCCTTTTGAGACATTTTACTTGCATATCTTTCTTACCCTCTTAATTGATTTATTTTTAATAATTCATTTTGCCTTTTTGCTATAAACCATCTTGTTTTGAGTTATAGTAGTAATAACATTTTTAACCTTTTCTGGTGTGACTCCTCAAAGTATACTCCTTTGTCAAATGAATGTTCAAGAAAAATTCAATAACCTCGACACATTCTGTCTGCGAGGAGATAGACGAGACCAACTTCTGTACTTTGATTTTTAAAAGTATTGCACAGATCTGAATGCAATTATAATGCAGAAGACAAAATAGATAAATGTAGAGGAATTGTTCATAGAGGTTTGCTGAAAAAAAATGATTATTAAAGATATTGAAGCCGTTGTAACTATATTTTGGATTATTATAATGATTGCGATAGATATACATCCTACCACTCAACCACCCAATGATAATTTTGGATATGCATATATTAAGTATATAGTGCGATGTGGGCATTTTCTTTAGAAGATTTCAACTAAGGGTATTCAGCATCATACAGAGACTTCTGTCAGATGCCCGGAGACACAGAGTAAGTTCAATAGAACAAAGAGATTACCCAGTAAGTATTTCACCTAAAAGGATTGACAAAGCAAGGATATCAGTATTTTCGTGTAAAGTCATCATTTGGTAAGTTCCTTTGTCGGTACAGTGACCTTATGCCAAAAAGAATTTATCATTAAGGCTAATGCTGACTGACTTTTTTTCTGACTGATTGTTAGGCAATTGTTTACACACTGAGTCGACGAATGATTTTTTTCGCTCTTTCCCAATCATGTCAAGGAGCACACGGTGGGTGTGACCGGTCGTCAGGGGATGCTGACTCCTCCATGGCATCTGATCCCACCTCTAAAGTTTTAGGGTTGCTCCGCTCTTGTTTTGTAATGTTTAAAATACTTTTGAGCTCGAATACTGTTTTCTATCTCCACATATCTAATGTGCACTTTAATTATTTTTTTTTACTTAGTGCGCATGCGTAGCAATTACAAAAATTATGAGTATTCATGGAATAAACAAAATTAATCAAATAGAATTAAACTCCGCTTGTTTAAGTCACAAGTTTGAATTTTCAGCTTTTGAAATTTATTTCCTTTTATTAAAATATCCTGGTTGTTACAGACAGAAAACAGAAACATGTACAAATATGAATGAAATGAAAAATGAAGCATTTACATTTTTTTTTATCATTATTTTAAGCATTAATAGAAAGCTTTTATTTAAGCAAAATGGCATAACACTTTATAATTTTTTTTTTTTTTAGAAATTGTAGCAAAAAGTAAAGCAATTCTAATCCCAAGCGGACAATTCAACTGGCATTATTTTTTCTCTACTCAATAAAAAAAAAACAAACAAAACAATACAATGTCACAACCTGCACCATTTTTAAAGTTGTTCACACTTAAGTTCTATTAAAGTGCATTTTTTCCATGTTTTTTTTTAAGTAAAGCAAATTTTTGAAAGTATGATAATTTTTTTCTGTTTTTTTTTTCACTTTTGTTTTAGACTTATATTTAAATATTAATTTCACTTTTTATTAACCCAAAACTTTTGAGGCATGGGAACGCATGGGAAAAGGGGTTGTTAATAATAGAGGATGATAAATTAATTAAAATGCAAAAAACAAAATGTTAATCCATGTAAAAAAAAATCAGACACATCATTTTTGTTCATGACAGTTAATACAGAAAAAAGTAAACTAAAGCGTGTAGTTTTTTAAATATAATTCCCAATATTAATTAATATCATTCAAACACGAAAAATATTCGATTAAATATAAGTGATAATTTACACTTACCAATGATAATAATAAGTAATATGGCGTTCCTTTAAAGTAATTTAACACCATATACGTTGACGTGAGCACCCCTTTAACACAGGGGCCGCTTCTCCTGCCTCTCACTTGTGCGTTATGCCCAGTGACATCACTCATCCATCATTAAGCAGGTAATTATAACATGATATATTATAAAAAGATGTGGCTATATAAATATCACTGATCACGTGACGTCAGTAGCATTACAGGATGATTACCGGTATTTAATTCTTCTTTTCATTTTAGCAAGTGGAAAAGTTACATATTACCTAAATGGAATTTACTTTTTTCTTATAGCTGAAATATACTACGTGTAATTACGAGAAGAAAAATGTATAGGTTTTCTATTGGTTATAATGTAAATGTGATATTTAATTTTCAAGACAGAACATATTTTTAATGTACCAGTTTTTAGCATTATTTTTTTCATCGATTAGAATTTTTGTATTTTTACCTTTACCTTCTTTTATTCTTGTTTTAACCATGATATATATTTTTCTTTTCTTGTCATTTATTTTCAATAGGCAATTTAGTTGTGTTTTTAATTGGCTTTTTTAAAAATCCTTTTCTTGAGTGAAGTTATACATGTTATCAGTTGATTTTTATGCTTTACTCTAATATATCATAATATAAATTAGATGTGATATTAATGCAACCGTATTAATAAATGCTTTATAATATTTTTTTACGTGCATTACGAAACACTTGCTAATGTGACGGAAGTGTTAGATATGTAAGAATCAAATTTGTTTATAATTATATGATATCAAAATTGGATCGAGAAATAGCGAAGAAATATTTTAATATTCAAAAATAGTAATCAGCTTTGGATAATATTTTTTAAATTAATTTTTTTCACATTATTATCCAAATGGTTTAATACCGGTATCATGAATAACTCAGTGTAATAATCATATTAAAATTGTTATCTTTGTCAGGGTTTTTAAAATTAATTGAAACTTAAATATGGTTACAATGTCAATGTACCTGATATTAATTAAAAAAAAAAGAGAGATTACAAATATTCACTCGCATATTTGATACCTTTTCTGATATATTAAAACTTACGCAAATGTTATATTATGCTAGAAATGTTTAAATATATATAATGTTACACCTATTTAATTAAATTTAAAATCAAATACCTTCAAAAATGTAAATAAGACAAAACAATAAAAAAAAGTCCAGAATACTTGAATAATAATAATTTCGTTTGCTAAAATATTTCATAAAAGCTGTTACTGTTATTTATTATTCATTTATTTGATAAACAGGTGCTTTTTAGGAAATATGCAGAAGGGTGGGGAGGTATGAAATTTATATTTGAAAAAAAAAGAATGCTTGGTTAAGTGAACACCATTAGGGATATAGAAGTTTCCCTGCAAAATAAAAGAAACATCTCTGCACAGGTTTTTTTTTAATTTTCACATTTATTATAAAAATAATCAAACATATTTTTAATGTAATCACATTACATAATATATATCTCTCATGGGGTTGGAAAAGAATAACTGTTTGAATACACGGACAATAAGGAGAGTTTAGTTGAAAAAGTAATTACACAATTAATATTACTGACAAATATAATAATTATGTCTGCTTTTTAAAAAATGTTCATATTGATTGCATTGTTACCCTTTTTACTTTCATGTGAATATGATGTGAAAAATATTTTTTATATTGCACAGAAATATTTACTCAACAATTGCGCTATTTGAGGGCATTTTATCGCAGCCGACCAGTGACCGGAACAATGACCCTTTAAAACTTGCTGCCTATCTAGTTTTCTGCTATTACTAGACTTATATAAAGTCCCCAAGAAGTAGATATATACTATATAAATAACTCATCCTAACTCTGTGTAAATTGACGGACATGATAGGGGAAAACTAATCGATGTTCGTGAGGCAAAAAATAAGGTGTTCTAATAATGATAGAAAAAAACACATATATATACGTTTCGCTTGATTCTTATTTCTTTTTATTCAGACGAAACATTCTTTTACTTTACAGATAAGGAAACACTGAATTAGTTTTTGAGATAACAGTTCATCAAGGTCAATAATAGATATTTTTCTTTTGGAAAATTCCTTTGTTTAGAACCACATCAAAAGTTCACAATCATTATTGATTTTTAAACACATCAATGTAGATTTAATTTGTTTTGTCTAACATCTGATCATGTAAGAAATCTTATATCCTTGCAGATGATTCACAAAATTGCAACTGTTAAGGTTAAATTTAATACCATAATGTTTTGTTTGTTGTTGTAGGTCACATGTTAGATTGTCGAAGTTTATAGAACACCGTAATGCTGGTGATAATGTATTGCTACATAAAATAAGGAAATTTGTTGGCCATAGAAAAGTTAATGTTTTCTTGTTCATCATCGGATTATTTTTGGATTTTATACTACTTAAATTCATTTAAATTTTCTATATTTACTTAAGTGATAATGCGAGAGAGAAATTCATTCCTGTGTCAGTCGTATAGATTTAGAGAGACCTGAAAACTAACACGGTCTGTCCATTGACCATCTCTGTCCACGCTTGAATAAAGTAGTTGTTTAACGTTATATCAGACCTGGCGCCAAAACCTTACAGGGTACAGACATTCATCATCGGGCAGACTGTCAGTTTTGTATAACTTTAATCTATTTATGTACAGTATAAATGTCAAGTACACCATACAGAGATGATATGCTAATATATATATTGCGAATGTTAATCTAAAGTATTACTTTAAAACAGGTACCCATTCTTGATTTATCTAGGCATACAAATCTTTAGAAGTAAGTAGTGCTGCATCTCCCAAATTATGATAAGCAAGAACAACAATTCACACATATTTAGCCCAAGGAAATCAGGAGTCCACTCTAGATAATGGAGTTGCTAAACGTTATATAAATATGGCGTCTGTACTGGCTAATTAAATCAATCATCGGTAGTCTGACAGGTTTGTATAGGAGGTTAATATTTTAGTCCAAGAGAAGCGTATAGACACACATTGAATGCAAATTTAAATTCAAAATTTTATAATACCGGTATTTACTCCATCTGATAAAGCCGCTAAAGCACTTTCTACAAAAATTTCAAATTATCCTATTATTGGGTAGATTTTTATAATTATATAAAAAATTTTGAAATGAGAAAAATTATTTTGACAGATCAATTTTCGAAAAAAAAATTGCTATTTTTTATGGTTATTTATTATGCAACTGTAAAAGCTTTGCTACTTGTCATGACCGTGAAATAACGGAAAAGTCCGTCCCCAATTCTGTGTGTAAATACTAGATTTACAATTAGTATGAAAAAACTCAGTCAGCACTTGAACCAACAATAAAGTGTGTTCACTGACGAGGCTATTGTATCGACCATAGAACTTACTAAATGATGACTTTAAATTAAACTGCTGATGTTCTTGTTTCATAACTAGAGCATGCTCTTGTGTATCGCAAAAATGAGATATATAAAAGACGTAATTTTCGTTGAAGATTAATTTTGGTTATTTTACTCCTTTTAATTATCAACAAAATTATATTTTTATATAACTTTATTATTAATTGTCTTATTAATCAAGTTATTTTTATTACAATGTATACACAAGAAAAAATGATTTTTATATTCAAACGTACAAGGATATAGGAAGAATTCCATCAAACGGCCACAGAAACAGCACTATCATTAAAAATATTGATGATAGTACCATACTTATAAATGATTCCATTTGTAGAATTTTGTGTACAATATTAAGCATGTTAAGTAAAAGAATTTATTTGGAAAGGTAAATTTGAAATATCGTTATTTTGTTCTTCCATTTTTAATTCAATAAATTATTGTTTCAAAGATAGCCGAGAATATCCTAGCTATGGTTATCTTACCTTGCTTAAAGTCGTTGCCGCTAGGAAATAGACTCAGGTTTATTTTCCAACGTTAATCATCGGTCTAAGTAACAGGAAATCTCAATCAGCATAGTACTGTTAGTAAGTATTTTTCTCTCTTATTTTGATTGTCTCAAAAAGGGGCAAGGTTTGAGTTGAATAAGACAGATGTTTATTAAAATACTTTAGATCCTAGTATCTGTGGATATAATGTGGGTGACCTACATGTACAACTAACGCCACATTCAGAACAGGTTGTCATTAAGAATTATCGTGATTAAAGGAATATTCATCACATCATAAGAATACACGTATTAGGAAAAAAACAAAACGCATTTTTCTGTTTAAAGATAAGCAAAATAAATGGGTATATGTAAGAGTGTACATTAAAAATATTTGGGAAGTTTTAACTACTAAACAAATCAATAGTAGTTGAACAGCATTTACACACTGAGACGTCATATCCGTTCTGTTCTCTTTTAAACGTATATGAAATAAATGTATTTAATTTGTATTTATTTTGTGTGTAATAGAGAATCCTGTGGATGTATATGGACAATATGTGATTTAAAACCATAACTGACTATTATAGGAAATCTTATCAGATTGACAACAAATGTTTATCTAAGCTTTGTTTGACAAGAATTGTTTAACTACACACTTGAAAAATGAAGCAGAGATTTTAAATTGAGGTTCAAATAATAAACGTGAAAATAACGATCAAAATCCGATTACAATTAAGTCAATAAAATTTGTTTGGATGACACATATGGTGATAGCTGACGGTATTAAAGATTAGAAGTCCATTTTTATTTCAATATTACTCAAACTTGCCACAAATGAGATTATTTGTCATATTATCAAGCTTTGTTTATTATCTATATTTATCAATGTTCAACTAATAGATTCTGCTTACCATTTCTTGTCTAAGTAAATCATTTTAAGACTGCATGATGTTTAAAATTCTTACATATGCCTATTTACTTTCAATAATGTAATTACTCAGAAATCTGATAAGAATCATTGCACAAGACCAATATCAGTTGGTTAAATTGTTGTCCAATTCTACTGATTACCTTTCTATAAAATATGTTTAAAACAACATGAACAATTAAGCGACCGACTTTCTTAATAGTGATAAGTTATCTTAAAAGGTAAACAGCTGTACAGGTAGTATTAAAGAGTATGGGGACATTCACTTGGTATTAAATCATAGCATTTTCTTTTTCCTTTCAGAATAACAACTACTATATAATGGATACAAGTCAAGGTACTGGGCAGCATTATATAGAGTGTGCAACCTGTACCAACTATTCAAACTTTTATTGCAACAGCTGTCACCAGCGAATGTGTGAGCCGTGCAGAGAGAGCCATATCAATGAAAATGAAAACATAAATCATGAAATAGTTCTTTACCAGGATAGAACAAAAGAGTTACCAAAAGAAAACTGCCAGGTTCACCCTACCAAAATGATAGAACTAGGCTGTATTAATTGCAAAGCCTTTCTCTGTCCTAAATGCTTTGCTTTAGACCATAATGGTCACAGAATGATAGATTTAGAAATAGCTTACAATGAAAGAAGGAAATGTTCGAGATCCGAGACATTTTGTTTTTACCACAAATGAGGCAAACTCTACAGATAAAGCAGGAAAGTGTAACCACTGTTAAAAAACAGATACAGGAAATAAGGTCATCCATGAGGAAGAGAACAGACGAGATTATAAAAGCTATCGAGACTATTTTTAACAAAAATAATTCTATGCTTGATAGAATTGAAAAGTCTGTGCTTGGTCACATGGTTAAAGAAGAAGAAGGGACAGAAGATTATATTTCTTATCTTAAAGAATTGTCAGATAGTCTTAACAAGGGTTTGTCATCCGAGAAAGCTTCCAATTTGATTACGTTTTACTGGGAAATAAATAGAACTTCCAGAAAGGCAACGCCCGAGGGGAGACAGGCACTTTTACCAAAATTTCAAGAAGGAACAATCAACATAGCAGAACTAGAAAAACAGTTTGGTAAAATTAACATGGCATTGGAAAAAACTGAAGAGGCTCGGAAAATTCCTAAAGCAGAAAAAATGTGTACTGATGATACAGGAAGATGTAACCTCCAACGATCAAAGCAAACACTGAGGGTTAGGAATATCGATCTTTCAGTATTCAAGGATATATTTCATATAACGAGAATGAAATCTGGCAATTTTTGGGCAAGTGACTGGGTAGGAAATCTCATTGAGTTTGACTCAAAAGGAAAGTTACAAAAACAAATAACTACCGGCAGAAGTTCATATGGCTACCATGCAGTCACTAATGAGGGAGAATTGCTGTATGCAGAAAGAGAAAAGAAAGCCGTCTTCAGACTGTCAAACGATATGATTGAAAAGAAAATAATTGACACAATGTGCTGGGTGCCACAATCAATATACACATCTAAAATGAACGGAGATATACTTGTTGGCATGGGTCATGAATCAGATGAGGAAGTATGTAAATTGACTCGATTTAGTACAGAAGGGATAAAATTTCAAGATATACAAAAGAATGAAAAGGGAGAAAACCTCTTTAAAAGTACCCACTACATCACAGAGAATATAAACGGTGATATTTGTACTTCCGATACCCGTGGAGAAAAAGTGGTAGTTGTGACAAAATCAGGCAAGCACCGATTCTCTTATGATGGACACCAAGCTCAACTAGAATTTCAACCTTGTGGGATCTGCACAGACGTTTTAGGACACATCCTGGTGTGTAATGGTTTTTATGGTTTCTGCAGTAGATTCTTCAGCATCCATTTGATGAACAAAGATGGACGTTTTCTTGGTTTTATACTCGGACCACAACTATGCCCCGCAGCACCAAACACACTCTGTATTGATGAAACACATAACCTCTGGCTGGGGACGGAGGATAACTCGTCTGTCCTTGTGTATAAATACCTCGAAAACAAAGACAAGTCATAAAGTTTTGCTGCATAAGTATCAAGCACATGCTTAGAGCCATGAATCATAAAGTATGCGGTTTGCTCTGAGAATTATAATTATAAATACACTGTAAATGTATTAATTTTATTAGGACGGTTAAGGGGATTAGACGAACAGTCGGAGGCTTTAGTAAAACTATAGTCGAATATGCGTTTAACTTATTGGGAGTTGAACTATGTTCAATCTCCCATGGTTATCACGTATTTAACATGCGCAGTAATTTGTGTTGATTTTATAGAGCCGAAAGCGAGGCTTTTGTGTCGCCCGATTTACTCCGATGATATTCAACAGAAAACATACATAAACATCCGCCACAAATAGTTCATGTCATTTTCTCTTGAATTGATCTAATTTTCATAATTTGAAATGTAAGTAAATGTAATGATAAAGTTATCTTATTTTGAATATTAGATTTCGTTCAAAGTAAAACTAAATTATAAAGAACCTCAAAAGTTTTTCGTAATGGAACTCATTTTCAGTGTAGCGTCATACACTGAAAGAGATACGAACTACAACTCTACATACTGACGGCAAGCGGTGAATCAAGTCTTCTCGACGCCCGGCGGTCCCGGATTTTTAGCAATATCTTTTTTACCGGTGCAGAGAATTTATTCAAACTTTTCATGAACATTTCCTTGGTTTTAATTAATTCATTAATGCATTTAAACTTTAAGAAATATGCGTTTTTGTCCCCTGCTTGAAAAGTGGGGGATATTAATTTGGGTTTGTCCGTCCGTCCGTCCGTCTTTCTGTCTGTCTGTAACGCTTTCGTTTCCACACGATATCTCGAGAACCATTTGAGCCTTTGCAATGAAATTTAGCATAGCAACTCCCTATGGACTAAAGAAGACCCTTATTGATTTTGAGGTCAAAAGGTCAAAGGTCAAGGTCATAAATAAGCAAATTTTGTCTGTAAAAACACTTTCGTTTCCACACGATATCTCTAGAACCATTTGAGCTATTGCAATGAAATTTTATATAACAACTCCCTGTGGCCTAATGAAGACCCCTACTGATTTTGAGATCAAAAGGTGAAAGTTCAAGGTCGTAAATTTATACATTCTGTCTGTGTGAAATACTATTATTTCCGGGCGATATTTCAAGAAGATTCTGAGCTTATGTAATGTAATTTTATATCAAAACTCCCTAGGACGTCTCGCGCCCCTCTCAAAGTGCCCCGCCCCGTTTGTTTTATTAGTATTTATAGTATTAAAAAAATTACAGTAAAAAAAAAAACAAATGTTTTGTTCTTGTATGTACATGTTTATTATTATATTATTAAATGTTGTATGGCTACTCATATTTTATGTACAGTTGCGAGAGGATTATCTAAGTTTTTCTAACTTGTGTACAATACATTTGACATTTTGTAGAGAAATACACAATAGTAGCTGTATATGATTGCAAATTGACGATCAACAGATTATTGAAGGGGAGGTGTGAAATGGTCTTTGTTTCCTATTCCTACAAGTGTATTCTTAGTAAACATACTCTAACTGGCTTCTAATTAGTCAACTGTGACTGGCAACCCCCAAAACAGAGTAGTAGGCGTAGGGTGGTGTAATTTCGACCGATTATTTTTTTGTTCTTGAGATTTGTTAAAGTATGTTACTATTATGTTATGTTACAACTTTTACTGGATTCTTTTACTTTCGAAATACCTTTTATCTTTCAGATTACATCGATTTTGTATACATTTTTGGTCATAATATGAAATAAATGCGTTCGATTTACAAGATACGTTTGTTGGGTAAATTCGACCGCACACGGGGTATTTTCGACCAATGAGACAATACAAAGGAAGTAATTGGTGTCAGCTCTGATATAGTTTAAAAAGTATTAATTTAAATTTTACTGCTGTACAGCATAAAAGATCGAGTGAAAATACTGACCAAAAAATTGACAATTTTCTTAATGTACCTAATTCGAAGACATCTAGTGCACCAGATGTCTATGACGCCGATATGCCAAATGGTTAGGGCATGGTACAAAATAATGTACATGTATAGGCATCTAAACCGCATGTACATAAAACAAATGATTTTTCACTATTGTAGTACTACTTTCTACCAGGTATTAATGTACAAAATTCTTATCCTAATATTTTTTTCCGGACGGTCATGAATTCTTTCTGGTGACAGATAGTAAATTGCTTCATTTTACATTGGTCGAAGTTACCCACTGATGCCCGCCGTATTTATGTAGGGATAACTTTGGCCGATTTCTGTTCAGCTGGTTTGCAATTAATTTATGAAAACTAAATACTATAAATTAAAAGGGTATAAATTTCATTTTCAAAATAATATTTGATAAATCTCAGGAATATCCATTGATTGTCTTTCCATGCAAGGTTTTTCTGAGATGATAGGTCGCCGTAGTGGCAAAAATATACTCCTCTGTAATTTTTCGGATGATCAAGCCTATTCTTTGATGTAATTTTCCAAAAACGATCTTAATAACGCTCATGGAAATAAAATTATTTTGGAACACAATATAGTAAAAATACGTTTTCTTTCTGCATAATATAAATTTACATACACAATTATACGCCATAAACAAAATAGATTAAGGTATTTATAACCGGTCGAAATTAACCAGGTGGTCGAAATTACACCACCCTACCCTATACATATTTGCAACACTATACATTTGTTAATTTCAAAGGATCATAATAATATAATTGGGATTTGATCTCTTTGAAGAAAATAAATATAAATAATTTAAAATAGAAATACATTTTAAAAATCTAACCACTGTACAAAAGTTTAATAATTTTCAAATGAATCAGTTTAATTTTTTTCCTAAAATATTTTTTAAACATTTTTATCAATAATAATATACACATTTATTACTATAAATGTAACATAAAGATCCATTTTCTGTATAAACAAATTGAATATCAAATTCTCAAAATAAAATTAAAGTGCCGTTTTGACTTTTCTAAAGTGCCGTTTTGACTACTCTCAAGTGCCGTTTTGCATATTTCCTAAGTGCCGTTTTCACCAGGTGCCGTTTTGACTTGTACCCGTCTAGTGGTTATGTCTCTCGCTTCAAGTGTGAGAGGTCCCGGGATCGAATCTTGGTCGACCCCTTTTTTTTTTTTTTTACTAAATGATAGTATTCAGCACGTGAAATGAAAAATTTATGAGGTTATAAAATCATCATTACAGTGTGATAAAAATTCCATATAAAAAATTTTCTATACACATAATGAAGAATAAGCAATCACATCTTTATATGCATATTGACATACATGTATTTTATTTCCTTCAGTATATAGAGAATAATACATACCCTTTTCCATATCACATCCTGTATCAGCCCGAGACGCCAATATCAGCCAGAGGGCCGAAGGCCCGAGGGCTGATATTGGTCGAGGGCTGATACAGGATGTGATGTGGAAGAGGGTATGTTTTATTATATTTATTACATACTTAGTAATAAAATACAGAACACATTAAGTTGAGAAGAAAATAAGTAAATAATCATGCACAGACTTCTTAAAATGTACGCAGTCTATTGTCTCATACAGTTTCGGTTTGTTTCTGTATATCTATTTCAAGTGTCCCCAATCCGTAATTTGAAAATAATCTGTTGCATGTATTTGTAAATTAAGATTAACCTTATTTTCAAAAAGTTATAATAAAGAGAATATGAACCCATGTAATTAGTCGAAAAATGAAAAACGCGTGCTATCGATGTTTAAGGAAGGGTGGGTAACACAAAAACCTAATAATCTTTAAATATACCAAGAAGAAGTCTCATATTGGTTGAAGTAGTTTTATTATTAGTAAAAAACCGTATATAAAAGACATTTTGTGTCTAAATGTGCAGACAGAAACTTCGAATGATCCAAACAAATATATCTAGTGATCCAAATCAAGTAGATTTTCGATTAGCACGTTGTATACAGTGATTAGTGCAACGTTCCCTTGCTTCTTTACTCTTTTCTAAGGAATCAATGTTAATTATTTGCCTTTACAATTACATGTCATTAAACGCAGTGGCGGATCCAGAGGGGGGGATACGGGGGTTGCAACCCCCCCTTTGGATTTGCAAAAAAGAAAGAGAAATAAGAAAGTTCTAATTTTGTTGTTGTGTTTTTACTATAGAAAATGTAAGGTGAAAGGCTAATGTTGTAGTTTATAAAGAAATTCTTTTGTAAAAACAAAATAAAACCCCATCCCTTTACAAAATAGGATTTTCAGGTTCGGAGATTCATTTTCCTTTCTTTTTCAAAAACTTTCTGGTAATGTATACAAGTTCTTTTTCCCAGATTGATCAACGTCCCACTTTCAAAAACTATACTCAACCCTGTATCGATATTCTATTGAGTTATTTAACTATATGTATGTGTATAATATACGTTTTAACTGTTTTCGCCTTCAACCCCCCCTTTTGAAAAATACTTCAACCCCCCCTTTGAAAAATTTCTGGATCCGCGCCTGAAACGTGCTATGAAATGGACCCTTTCTCGAGTACAATAGGAGTCAACATAGAAAACGTGCTTTTTTGCCACGTTTTGCCCGTAAGCCAATAGACAAGCGCGTGCTTTATTAGTCCCCTACCGGTGAAACCGGAGGGGACTATAGGTTTCCTCTGCGTCCGTCCGTCCGTCCGTCTGTCTGTCTAGCTGTCCGTCTGTCTGTCCCCGTCAGTCTGTCCCACTTGGTTTTCCGCACTTTTTTTCTAAATGCTTGCAGATATTGAGCTGAATTTTGGTACGTGAGTGTATCTTAATGAGTTACAGATCAAGTTTGAATTTCGTTTCGCTTCATTGATTTTTGACAGAGTTATGGCATTTTGAATATTTTTCATTCCCACTTGGTTTTCCGCACTTTTTTTCTAAACGCTTGCAGATTTTGAGCTGAATTTTGGTACGTGAGTGTATCTTAATGAGTTACAGATCAAGTTTGAATTTCGTTTCGCTTCATTGATTTTTGACAGAATTATGGCATTTTGAATATTTTTCATAATCGCTTAATTAAGATCGGGTTCGAACTGCGCTAACTTCCGATTGTCGACAAAAATATGAAGCGAGGAAAAGACGATGGATAAATGAGTTGAATTGTCGTCTTAATGTATATTATTTTATTAGATTTAAAGGCATTTACAACTTGAAAATCTTTCAGTTTAACCTTGGACATGACTTTTGCACATTAAAAAATGACATCCTGAAGAAAAAGGGGAACCCGGTAGGGGACATGTATTGCTTATGCAATACTCTCAGAATGCTTGTTTTTATCGCAAAAGACAACGCTCAGCAGAGTCACCGTATACAACCAGTAACGCGGGGGAGTCGCTAAAAAGTATGGGGGAGTCGTTTTCAGCGTATGGGGGAGTAGATTTTCACCGCTTCGGAGTCAGAGGAGATGTGGGTCACGTCTTTTTTCGGTATATATAAGATGTATTTACAAAAAAGAAATATTCCACGGAAGATGGCAATAGTTAAGCTTTATCGTGGTGATTTGTCCGGCTATCATACACGTCTAGTTTTCTCGAACACTTCGAAACCATTTGACAGTTTTCATATTTATGTTGATCGGGTAGTAAAAACATACATGATTTGCACAATCTACTGCTTACATAGGGATTCTCACTTTTAAAACAGCGAGAGAAAACGTTTATCTTTTAAATGCAACAACTTAAACTTGACTAGACTTTATAAAAATTAATAATTCAGACAGTTTCTCTTCAGACAGTAACGGTTCCGTAGGGGGGAGTCGTTTATGGGAAAGCACATCGCCGGGGGAGTCGTAAAATAAAGTCAAATGCATATACTTGGTGTTGTTTTCATCTCTTTTATACTGCCAATACCGTTTTATTTACTCGTAGATATCTATAAATCTAAGTTTGGTTATTTAATTTATAATCTGAAGTCACGAAAAGGGATTTTTTCTGTGGCTTTATCAGTTCCAGAAAACAATCAGCAATTTAGATTTTACATGAACAATTTCATTATATATCATCGAAGCACATGTGCTTGGGGACAGGACCCTCCCCCTGAGTATGTAATGTTCGCACATGTATATCACAAAATTCAATTCACGAATTCAGAACCCTCACTTCCAATATGAAATCCTCTCCATAAAAAAAAATTAACCAGATTTATAATATGAAAAATTTCTCGATAATATCAACCATTTTTTTTAACTAGAGAAAGGCAGATCTCTGACGCGCCTTCACGCTCCTTGACGTTTTCTTTGGAAAGGGGGTTGAACTGGTATATTCTCACGATTAGGTTCACAATTTATTATTTATTTATCATGTATAGTAACACATCTTCAGACACAAACGAATTAGTATGTTAACTGAGAATATTTTGGATAATCTGAGGTTAATACACATAGGTAAATGTACAGAATGAATGCTGAAGAAGGGACTGGATTGCATATTTCCTAAAGCGCTGGAAAATAATTCTTGTCTATGATAAATAAAATGAGAAGTGTCAATGTAAAAATAATTTACCACAAACTTTGAAAAGAAGAAATACGAAAATATTTCTTCAATGTATACATTTCATTATCATGATAATCTCCCTTACCTTGCCCCAGCTATATACAATTCCTCGGAACATGCTACCCCCTTTACCCCTCACCAGTTTCATGAACACATAGCATGGCGGGTTGTTGTACCAGAATCAGTCTGAGGCAAAAAACATACATTCATACACAGGGTTCGAGGGCAACATGCGTTTTGTCGGACCCAAGAACCAAACTGTTTGCAGGCGCGGATCCAGAAATTTTTCAAAGGGGGGCTTGAAGTATTTTTCAAAAGGGGGGTTGAAGGCAAAAACAGTTAAAACGTACGTTGTACACATACATATAGTTAAATAACTCAATAGAATATCGATACAGGGTGGAGTATGGTTTTTGAAAGTGGGACGTTGATCAATCTGGGAAAAAGTCCTTGTATACATTACCAGAAAGTTTTTGAAAAAGAAAGGAAAATAAATCTCCGAACCTGAAAATCCTGTTTTGTAAAGGGATGGGGTTTTATTTTGTTTTTACAACCGTATTTCTTTATGTATTACAAAATGAAAGAAAAGGTGAGCTAGCTCACATACCCCACGCTCCCGCATAACTTGACGGTGAAACACATTTAATGAAAGGCACAGTGCACTTTAAATACATAGTATAGATCAAAAAGGGCAATAATTGCAAAAAATCTTCACATCAAAATGTCTTGCATATGAGGACATTTAAATGTGGAATAAAGTTTCTAGATAAATTATGGGATCAAAATTTCTTGACAATATACAAATCCACACAATAATTTGAAGTGGGGGGGGGGGGTGAGAAATTTTCTTGAATAATAGGCAAAACTCTTTGGGATAAAATAATGGAATACTGTAAACCAACTTTTATTCGCGACGACTTTATTTCGCGATTTACCAGGGATAAACTAGTTCGCGACGATTAATTTTCGCGATCAAGCCTTTTTGCATCTGTTTTTAATAGAAAAATATACTATAAGGACCGGTTCGCGGCGAGAAATATTCGCGATGACGAGGCTCTCGCGAACTTCGCGAAAATTTCTCGCACGCGAATAAAAGTTGGTTTACAGTATGTCCTAAATATCAGCATAGGTTGACGAAACTATGTACAACAGTTTAAGAGGAGTGGTGGTAACAAACTGTTCATCTCTATATTCAAAATATGGCAAAAAAGTCTAAGTTGAAAAGTGTTTAAATTCCCGGAAAAATAAAGGAATCGGAATTTCCTGGTAATATGCACATCTACATATTGTGTCCTAAATATCTGCAAAGTTTGACGAAATTCTGTGCAGCAGTTTATGAGGAGTTGCGCTGACAAACTGTTCATCTCTATATTCAAGGTATGGCCAAATGCCTAAGTTAAAAAGTGTGGAAATTCCCGGAAAAAATAAAGGAATCGGAATTTCCTGGTAATATGCACATCTACACATTGTGTCCTAAATACCTGCAAAGTTTGACGAAATTCTGTGCAGCGGTTTATGAGGAGTTGCGCTGACAAAAAAAGAGGACTGACTGACGGACTGACTGACTGACTGACTGACGGACCAGTCAAAAACATTATACCTCCCGCAACTAGTTGCGTGGGGTATAATTAGCCTTTCACCTTATATTTTCTATAGTAAAACACAACAAAAAAGTTGGAACTTTCTTATTTCTCTTTCTTTTTTGCAAATCCAAATGGGGGGGTTGCAACCCCCGTAACCCCCCCCCCTCTGGATCCGCAACTGGTTTGTACGAGACGATTAGACCGAAGGCAATTAGTTTTGTTCAACGGGTCGACAGAACACGTTTTGCCAGATCTAGAGAACACATTCGATAAAATTAGTTTTTTGTTATACATTTTACTGTTTATTATGATATTATCATGATGAAATTCTTGTTAACCCTCACTGCATTGAAAAACTGTCAATTCCGTAAAGTTCTGACAGCTGAACCCGCCCACACTTTGACGTAAACGGTGCAATATCTCATCGAAAGGTCCAACATCTCGCTCTACGGTCAAACAGCTATTTATTTGACTATTTGACTTATGAAAACAGTAGAAATGTTCTTTTTTAAGTGTAAATTTATGTAACAATTTTTAAAAGTATAACAAACAAAAATAACAGACAACTCACCTAAAAAGTGTTGACAAGCAACAAAAAAAGGGGGGGGGGTGGGTGGTGAAAGGAGGTTACAACAGTTTGACAACCAAATTATATTAACACATTAGCAAATAATAATTACTATAATTTAAGTATTCTGCGACAATAATAATAAAAAAATGTTTGATATTAATAAGAAATGTTTAAAATTATTAATCGGGTTGTTCTTTTTTTAATGGAGAGGCTTACTGGAAGTGAGGGTTCGTGAATTCGTGAATTGAATTTTTGTGATATACATTTACGAACATTACATACTCAGGGGGAGGGTCCTGTCCCCAAGCACATGTGCTTCGATGATATATAATGCAATTGTTCATGTAAAATCTAAATTGCTGATTGTTTTCTGGAACTGATAAAGCCACAGAAAAATCTCTTTTCGTGACTTCAGATTATAAATTAAATAACCAAACTTAGATTTATAGATATCTACGAGTAAATAAAACAGTATTGGCAGTATAAAAAGAGATGAAAACAACACCAAGTATATGCATTTGACTTTATTTTGCGACTCCCCCGGCGATGTGCTTTCCCATAAACGACTCCCCCCTACGGAACCGTTACTGTCTGAAGAGAAACTGTCTGAATTATTAATTTTTATAAAGTCTAGTCAAGTTTAAGTTGTTGCATTTAAAAGACAAACGTTTTCTCTCGCTGTTTTAAAAGTGAGAATCCCTATGTAAGCCGTAGATTGTGCAAATCATGTATGTTTTTACTACCCGATCAACATAAATATGAAAACTGTCAAATGGTTTCGAAGTGTTCGAGAAAACTAGACGTGTATGATAGCCGGACATATCACCACGATAAAGCTTAACTATTGCCATCTTCCGTGGAATATTTCTTTTTTGTAAATACATCTTATATATACCGAAAAAATACGTGACCCACATCTCCTCTGACTCCGAAGCGGTGAAAATCTACTCCCCCATACGTTGAAAACGACTCCCCCATACTTTTTAGCGACTCCCCCGCGTTACCGGTTGTATACGGTGAGAGTGAGAAACTAGAACGTTCATTTAAATGACGAATGGCATCGTTTTTGCAAATATTCGGAATCATTGTTAATTATTCTCCGTATTCAGTGACAAAGAACAGTTTATGACAACATGCTGTCGCGACTCGTCCAGATAATGCCCTTAGGCCAGCCATTAAAGAAATAAACAAAATCCAGGCGTGTGCTTTCTATCATCTGTTTAACTGCAAGCTGAGTGAAAAACTGGAACGCCATTTTACAGTTTAAATGACGCAGAAAACAGGATCGTGGTCGTTTGCAAATATTGCAATGTTAAGTTAATGGAATTTATCATTGTGTTTATCCCAGTAGAAAAGTGCAAGCCAAGTGATAAACTGAAACGTTGATTTAAATGACCCATGTAGCAAGATCGGGCATTGTTTGCAAATATTACAGATTTAAGGTCAAGATAATGCAAACATTTCCCTTATAAAAGGTGTGAAGTGATTATAAAGGTACATTCATCGAAATCGTAAATAAACGTATTTTTCCTAAAATTAAGTCTTCACGCATCATGTGGATTACAGTGGCGGATTTAAGGGGGGGCGCACCCGGCGCGCGCCCCCCCTAAAATTGTCAAAGTTAGCGTAAATCAAATATGTCTACTTGGTAGACCTCATTTTCACCCTTCAAAATCTCTAGAATCCAGGAGCTTCCGGGGGCTTCGCCCCCTGGGCCCCCACCAGGGCTTTGGTAGACCTCATTTTAACCCTTCAAAATCTCTAGAATCCAGGAGCTTCGGGGGGCTTCGCCCCCTGGGCCACCACCAGGGCTTTGCCCTGGACCCACTGGGGGCCTCAAGGCGGCCCCCAGACCCCTTGCCTAATTTTGGCGCCCCCCCCTAACTCCAAATCCTGGATCCGCGCCTGGATTACTGTGGCCATTCTTGTTGTGTTGGTCTGTTTGATTTGTGGACTTTCCAAACGACCCAGAGGTATTCCACCAGGTCCGACAAGCTATCCATTCATCGGTAATGTAGGACTCTTTAAACCATCCGACGCCCCCGAAAGCTCACAGAAAATTAAGGAAGATCTATGGAGACATTTACTCATTGATGATATTCTACAAACCTATGATAATTGTCCATGGATATCATCATATAAGGGAACTTCTGGCAAAGCATGGCGACGTGTTTTCAGAGCGACCAAAAGTTCTTCCATCTGTGGCTATTGCAAAAGGAAAAGGTTTGTTTGCAGCATATAATGTGCAAATCTGACCAAAGTAAGCAAGTTACCATAGAAAACAAACACTATTATATATTTTAAACAGGATAATCAGGATAAAATAGAATATGGTCACCGTCTTTGTAATTTTTTTTTTGTAGGATTGGTTTGGTCATCAGGTCCTTTATGGAAAGAACAGAGAACGTTTGCACTGACTACAATGCGAAAGTTCGGATTCGGGAAACGTTGCCTGGAAAGCCAGATCATAGAAGAAGTAGACTGCTTAATGGATGAACTAGAAAAATATGGACAAGAGGCATTTGACATTCAAAGTATGCTGAACACCACAGTCTCAAACGTCATTTGTTCACTTTTATTCGGTAAAAGATTTAATTATGAAGATGAGAAATTCAAGCGCTTGATTTACTTACTCAATGAACTGTTTTCTACTGCCAATGCTTCTTCAATCGGATTTCTTTTCCCTTGGGTACGCCATTTTCAAATTAATAACACTAACACAAGATAATGAAGGACATAGCTGCTATGATTGCGTTTGTCACTGAAATGATAGAAGAGCACAGGAAAAATTTTGATGAGAACAACATCAACGATTTCGTCGATGCTTTCCTACTGGAACAAAGTCAAAAAGGAAATGAGATAAACTCGACATTCACAGGTAATTTTAAAAAAGAGTCTCCCTGTCTCCCTAAATTAACATTATGGAATATATATGCATAGGTATTGATATGGAGGATACCTTAATTCTAGGACGATTTATAATTTTTCAATGTCTGGTAAGTAAAGAAAAATCAATATTCATAGAAATACTGGACTTCATGTCATAGGCATTTAAATTGTTTCATGAGCAAGATGAATATGGTAAAGTTTAAAGTTTCTCAAATTCTCAAATGCAAGTTAAATTCAAAGATATCAAAAATGCTGTTTCCGGAAGAAAGGACTTGTCTCAATGAATTTACCTGTGAAATATGAAATTCAAAGCACTAGCTGTTCAAAAGTTAAGGCCAAGGTTAATGTTTTTCAAATACAGGTCAGAGTCAAAATCAATTATACTCATGGGAAGGATTTGTCACACAAACACATGGGAGGTAAAAAAAACCCTCTAGGAGCAACTGTTCAAAAATATATTTTAGCAATAGGTCAGACTCCAAGGTCAAAGTGAAAAGATTAAAATAGTTGGTATTCAAAAGAAGGTCTTGCCACAAGGAATATACCTGTGAAATATAAAATCCCCAGCACTAACTGTTCAAAAGTTTTGTCCAACGTTAAATTGACTCCGAAGTCAAAGGGTCAAAATTAACGGTACCCAGGGAAGGCCTTGTCAAAAGAAGCAGTTATGAAATATAAAAATCCTAGCACCAACTGTTCAAAAGTTTCGGCCAAGTTTAAGGTTTGTCAAAAGTAGGTCAAGCTCCAAGGTCAAAAGATCAGAAATGTTGGTATTTAAAGGAGGGTCTTGTCACAAATCAATAAATCTTTGTAATAAGAAATCCTTAGTACTCACTTCTCAAAAATTACGGCCAATATAAGAGTTTTTAAAAGTTGATCAAACTCTTGGTTACAGTTCAAAAGTTATGGCAAAAGTTAAAGTAAACGGTTATATGTTTTGCAAAAGTATGTCAAACTACAAGATAAAGATCAAGAGGTCACACATGTTGATACCCAAAGAGAGGTGTTGTCACAACTCACAAGAAGTGTTAAAAATCATCTAAGCACGTCTATAACACAGTTTGTTATATATACTAAGAAATAATATCATTTTCAAACATTGACTTTCACTTGACAGATGAACAGCTTGTCGTCAGTGTAAGAGATTTCTTTGGTGCTGGTACTGAGACTACTTCTACAACACTTAGATGGGCGCTTCTGTACTTGATCCATTATCCACAATGGCAGAAAATTCTCCAGAAGGACATCGATGACGTCATCGGTCAAGGTCAGCCTAAGATGGAACACAGAAACAAACTACCCAGGGTAGAGGCGTTCATTTTGGAAATTCAGCGCCTGGCAGACATAGTTCCCTTGAATGTACCACATGCTGCAAGTGAGGATTTCGTGTACGATGGACATCTCTTTCCCAAAGGAGTCTTTGTCTTTTGTGTTATTGATTCTGTTTTGTCGGACCCTGAAAATTTCCCTGAGCCTTCAAAGTTTAAACCAGAGAGGTTTTTAGACGACAGCGGAAAATGTCAAGGAGAACAGAAAAATAAGCTGATACCATTTTCAATAGGTACAGTATAGGTTTTACAATAAAGTGAAAAAAATTTACACGTTAATTATTTTGGGGGAAAATGTCTGAACATTTACTTTGAAGATAAGGCTTATATACATAATGAAATATATCCTTCATTTTCTTCTACAGGACGCAGGATATGTTTGGGAGAATCGCTTGCAAAAATGGAGCTTTTCCTCTTCTTCACCAGATTTCTACAGAAGTTTGAAGTAAAACCAGAGGATCCGGAGTGTTTACCTTCTCTGGAGGGATCATTGGGAATAACGCACTTGCCACCAAACTTTAAAATGAGACTTTCTAAACGATAGAACTTTATCATTTTAGTTACTCCCGCCCCTGATAGCATTTTAGAACGGCTATATGAATATTGTTGTAATTTTCTTACTGTAGATATGTATTCTGAAGTTTATCTCCCCCCAAAAAATAGATAATGGAAAGGTTTTTTTCAAATTAACTTGTGAATGCAACATTTGTAGATCATCATCGGATACCCAAGGGTGTTCTTGTCTTTAACGCATCACGAGTAAAAGACGAGATCACCTCACCCGTGGGTATCCGACGATGTTTGTAGATTTACTTTGTACGTAAGTGTTCACTGCTTTAAAATAGCAAGAGGTCCATTGGCCATAGCGCTCACATTTATAATCTTACAAAGACGTGTTGATTAAAAGTCTGTTTAAGTTTATGATTTCAGATTAGTTTCAAGTTTATAGTAATTCGGCCACATTTAATTAACATATGGTTACTTCCATTCATATGTCTATTCGATATATTCCTGTGAACTGGAAATAAAAGGCACCACAGAATCTTCCACATCTGTTTCATATCTGGGTGTTTACTGGTTATAGACAATAAGGACCAACTGAAACTAAATTGTGAGAAACAATCGAGGACTTAAGCTTATAGACTTCTGCAATAAAACTAGGTAAACTTTTTCTCAGTGTCAACTACTTTTAGTACCAATTCTTATACTACATTTTCGGTACATTTCTAAAAGTGGGGGGGGGGGGCAACCAGGTTTTCAATTAACATTTCCTATAGTGTAAGTAAGGTTGGGAAAAAAAGTGGGGGGGGGGGGCAGGCCCCCCCTGGCCCCCCGGATACTACGCCCCTGCATGAAAAATAGTGTATGATCACAACTACTGTTTTTGTGGTTTAATTTACTAAGGGGTGATATTGACGTCACAATAGCCGTATCAGCCCTACAGGGATGATACGGCTATTGTGACGTCAGCCATATCGCATATGCAAAAAAACCTGTATTTATTACTAAGTATGTAATAAACATGTATACATTTAATAATTCTACAAATTCAGTCAGGGGGAGCCGACTTTTTCCCTAAGCGGGGGACACGAATTCTCTGAATTAGCTTGTTATTAGTAAATCAGCAGTATCACCTTCCAAAAGCGTTACATCTAGTACACTGTTATAAATGCAACTAGTAAAACCAAAAACGGACACCCATGTTTTCGTAAAATCGCGATTAAAAGCAACAAAATGAAGTATATTTTTTTAATAAAAGAAAAATCTCATTTACATACCAGATAATTTGTACGCACACAAACTCTCACATATACCACTATTTTTATGTTTGGTCATTAATATTTGTTTTTAACTTGGTATTGCTTTTTTCTTCAGAATATTAAAAAAAGATTAAGTTCTGACGTACTCCATGTATAATGTTCGTGTAACTGAAATACATTTATATTCACAGAGAAGTTTTATATACATGTAACAAACCTGTTAGCTCTTAAAAGGATGCTGTGTTAAAATCCACATTATATCAATATTGTTATTATTCCTGCGAAACTGGAAATTTTCATAAAACATGGGTAAAGGCATCGTCAGAAACCCACGGGTGATCTCGTCTTTACTTATCACCCGTGGGCAAACTCGCCGAAATATCGCCGTAAAATATGCTAATTTGTTGTTTTTAGTCAACCAATCAGAAAGTTGGAACTCTTCAATTTTGAAAAATACGTTTATTACTTTGCTATTTATAGTAAATATTTTGATGCTCGTTAAAACGTGCGAAGTTTGATTTAAAACAATGAAAATCAATTCATACAGGTCACTGACATTAATATCCGTCAGATATTATGAAGGAGTACCTCTTTCTAACTGCAAAATGCACCGGTGAGTGGATTTATTAGCTGTGTTAACTACGGAATGAGTTTTTCATGTTTTTGGCAATGCCGAACTTGCATACGTAACGTGAACTGTGATTCGTTGTTACGCATCGCGATTCTGTAATGCGGCCAATCAAATGACCCATGCATATTTAATTACATACGACGATTTTTCGGCGAGTTTGCCCACGGGTGATAAGTAAAGACGAGATCACCCGTGGGTTTCCGACGATAGGGTAAAGGTTCCAAGGAAAAATAATAACAAATTTGAAGACTGCATGTGAGCAGTGAATTCTATAAATGATCAATCGCCTCTCATATGAATATGTTTTGCAATGGAAAACCGAAATTATGTGTAGGATGAAAAAGTAATAGAAGGTGCACAACGGTAATATATGTAATAAAGATTCTATGAAAATTTCGTTAAGTAGTGTAAGAGGAGTTGCGGATAAGAGATGGGTATACCTAGAGCGTAACAAACAGATGGACAGAATTCCCGATTAATAAATACACTCCAGTTTTTCAAGCAGGGGGTATAAAAAAGGACTAATTAATGTAGGCAGGCAAGCATTATGGCCCATCCATTTTTTTTTGCTATTCAATGTCTCTGAATGTCTTTCTCAAGATTGTTGCAACACAAAAAATTTGAAACAGTTGTCTGTATTTGAAATAATAATATTGTTTATTCACTTAACCTCCCGATCAAAGATTTTGTTACACACCATGTTCAACTCCCATGAGTGTGTTCAGTACTTTGATTTTTTATTTGCATTGCATTTAATTCCTACTACGGTATTTGTCATTTAAAACTAGTTTTGCAATATTTTACCTAGTAAGCTATCATCATTGTACAAAGAATATCTGAATTGTAAACATGCATGTTGTACCAATAAATACAATTACAGACATGTATCCAATGCATTTGATTTCAAATATAATACTTTAAACGTATTACATTCAGTGGGGTTATTCTAATTTACCGATTTTGACGGAAAGCAGAATCCGCTAAATCACATCGCTAAATTCATTTATTTTTTAGCACATTTTGAAAGGGCTAAATCAACTTGTTGAAAAATGAATTTCCGCCAAATATTATACTCAGTAAATATAATACATTTACAGTAATTACTTCACATTTTAACTAAATGCAGAATATCAAACGCTGGTATTTCTCCTTTATTGTCATTAGAGCTGTTTAAAAATATTCCCATTTCTATTTATTTGTCTTTAACATTCCTTGCAGATTAGAAATTTCTTCATTTTCTCTTGAACTACAATGGATGAATATGAATATCTCTATTGTTACGCCCTATGGTACGGGTATGTGTAAAACACGAAACGAGAAACAAGAAACGAGAAACAAGAAATCAGAAACGAGAAACAACAGAATTTAAAAAAAAAATGACCTAAAAATGTCAACCAAGAGGGCAGCTTTTGCTGTGCTTTCATTTTGTTAGAAAACAGATGTTGAGTGAAACATTAGCGATCTTGCACTGCTAAACCCATCAGGCCATGACAGATTTAATTAGATATCAGCTGAGAGGCTCACCTCAAATTATTATCTGATTGTTTCATAACCAAGAATAAACAAAACAATCACATTAAATAATTTCACATTATTTATAAACAAAACATTCATATATCTGTTATACAATGTATATATATATATATATATATATGTTAAAAATTATAATTATATTATATTATAATTATAATGTTATATATATATTATTATGTTAAAATTGTAATTAGGAAAACTATATCTTATATCATTAACAATAAATTCCTCCTCAATTAATTAATGAAATCAATTAATGACAACAGAATCATTAAAAGCAAAAATTGTATCATTTGATGACAACTTTATTATTTCAAGCAAAAACTGAGTAAGCATTTCTCTTAGATAACAGTATTGTATTAATTAAATCTGACAACATTTTAGGGTTTTTCTGTGCAGATAGTTGTGCGGGTCGCTAATAAATCAGACCTAAGTTAGATATTTTCATTTCACTCTGCATCTGTTTTCTAACAAAATGAAATCAAAAGTACAAGCCGCCCCCTTTGTTGACATTTTAAGGTCATTAGTTTTTTTTAACCTGAATCTCATTTCATTGTTTCTCGTTTCTCGTTTCTTGTTTCTCGTTTCTTGTTTCTTGTTTCTCGTTTCGTGTTTTACACATACCCCCTATGGTACCGTACTTGACGTCCAAACTTTAGTACAACCTGTTTTGCTTTAAAAATGACAGTTGAATGGCGTAATTTGTGATTACTTATAAATAATTTATGTAAATATAACGCAGGTGGTAAAGGCAGCACACAGATCAGAATTCATCGAATCCACACTTTTTGTATTATGTAACATTGATAAAAGTCTTGGATGAAACTATTGCTATCATTTTGCATTCTATAGCCTTCAGTGGGACTTAATTTAACTACAGGAAGCCCAAAATATACATAGGAACATGGCTTAATGTTAAAGTGAAAACTTCATCACTTCCTCGGGGATAATTGATTTCTATTTGTAATAATGGTTATATAAATCATCTCCGTGGCATGAAAGGTGTTTCTAGAATCCTACTTTCCTATCACAGACACTACGTTTCACTTTCACTCCGCCAAAACTGATCAACAGTTATGAAGTCACAGGTTTGGTATTTAACCCCTGTAATAAATGAATAGATATTTATAGCACCCAGACATGACAAAATATTCT
>NW_026930857.1:0-43242 GCF_032062105.1 Saccostrea cuccullata
ATGGTTTAAAAATTTAAACCACTGACAAACTATAAACATCATACCACTGACAAGGTATAATGATTATATCACTGACAAACTAAACATGTACCACTGACTAGGTATAATGATTATACCACTGACAACATAAACATTGTACCACTGACAGATATAATGATTATACCACTGATAAGCTATAAACATCGTACCATTGACCAGATATAATGATTTTACCACTGACATGCAAAACATCGTACCACTGACTAGATATAATGATTATACCGCTGACAAGCTATAAACATCATACCACGACTGGGTATAATGATTATACCACTTACAAGCTAAAACATCATACCACTTCTAGGTTTAATGATTATACCACTGACAAGCTATAAACATTTCCACTACTAGGTATAATATTTATACTGAAAAGCTATAAACATCGTACCAGTGACTAGGTATAATGATTATACCACTGACAAGCTAAACATCGTACCACTGACTAGGTTTTTATGATTATGCCACAGACAAGTTATAAACATCATACCACTGACTAGGTATAATGATTATATCACTGACAAGCTAAACATCGCACCACTGACTAGGTATAATGATTATACCACTGACAAGTTATAAACGTCATACCACTGACTAGGTATAATAATTTTACTCCACCTCTGATGATTTTTCCATGAAATTCTGTCTTACGATTGGTTGAAGTATGTCACATGAAGGAGGTGATTACTTATACCCTGTCAGTTGTTAATCTATACCCGTTCGATGCATTACTTAACAAACACAACGTTACGTAATAATTAGCATATTATACGCATGATGAAGCATGTAGCAAGAAAAAACCCTTTATTAACCACAAATAATATGTAAATATTTTATCGATGGTGTAAATTCCTTATACATATCTTTTTGCGACAGGCTACGGGATGATCCCTGGTTAATAATTTCATACCTGGCGAGGGGGATCAAGCTATAAACGTCATACAACTGACTAAGTATAATGATTATACCACTGACAAACTTAACATCATACCACTGACTAGGTATAATGATTATACCACTGACAAGCTATAAACATCATACCACGACTGGGTATAATGATTATACCACTGAAAAGCTATAAACATCGTACCACTGACTAGGTATAATGATTTTACCACTGAAAAGCTAAACATCGTACTACTGATTAGGTATATTGATTATTCCACTGAAAAGCTAAACATCGTACCACTGACTAGGTATAATGATTATACCACTGACAATCAAAATATCACCACTGACTAGATATAATGATTATACCACTGACAAACTAAACATCGTATCGCTGTACGTGAGTTGTTGTTCTTGTTCGGTTCTCCTACTTTCTTCCCCCTTTTTGCATTTCCCCGTCAGATATATTTGAGTTGAAATCAAGAAATTTTTCAACAGCAGCATAAACAAAATCGACTGAGGGTTGTCTGGTTCTATGGGCATAATGACAGACATTTATAGTTATTCTTGGGCATAAAAACAATGACATATATAGTTATTCTTGGGCTTATAACAAAACTACATAGTAATTTTATTTAGTTTAAACGTGAACAAACTTATGAAAACTAACTTATAGTTGTTTTTTCTTAATTAAATAATTACAATTCAAAGGGCATTGAAAACAGATTGTTCTACTAATCAATTAATCAGCAAAAATAGATTAATAACTAGATACGATCTCGTTGCGAGCAACGAGAGGTCTTCCGTCCGATTCAGGAAAAAAAACAACAAGTAAAATGAAAAGTTGAAAAGTGATTCAAAATTTTGGTCACAAGGAGGGTTGAACCAAGGTCGCCAAGGTGAATGCGCTTTTTTTTCTTTTGTCCTCAACGCGCAAACCATTAAGCTATTGGGAGTACTGCTCTAAATATATACTTATCTAAACTTTTGCAACAGTACACCTATCTAAGAATTATAAAAGGTGGACCACTATTCATAATATCGCGCCAAACACCACGAGTAAATAATCGCGCATTTTCTTTGGACTGATCTATTAAATAGGTGTGATAGCTTCAATGAAATTAAATACATAAAACGTTCTAATCTCCTTTATTTCATTTTGTTAAGAACGTATATTTAACATGTACGCATTACATATTGTATCTAGCCAAGTTACACTAAAGCAGTGAAATGGAAATTAAGTTTGAAGTTTGACACTGAATTGCAATATACTACAACGTGAAAGTCCAAGTAGTTTTTTACATTTCATGTATCCTTATGTCAGAATGGTTTATTCAAACGCTCAGCTGCCTCCATAGACCTCTACTCGCGAAATGGCGGAGTTGACAGAGACAGCCTCCATCTTGGTCCCGCTTCAGATTTTTAAATGCTAATATCTAGAGTTTTGATTTATCAATATTCATACAAATTATATAGGAAGCATCAATAGAAGGGTCTCTATTGATATTTTGAAAATAAATGAAAAATATTGAAAAACAAAAAAGTTAGAAAATACAATTTTTTTAATTCGTTTCTCCTAACGACAGGAAGTAGCGACGACGAACGAAAGGTCGCGTCTTGGATGGTATATATAACGAACTATAATCCCTGAAAGTTTCATGTTGATATCTCTAACCGTTTTTGAGTTTAATCGTGGACAAAATGTCATTTTTATTTCAGGGAAAGGTCCCGTAACTTGGCACCAGATAGGAATTTTCAAAAAATCTTCCGGGTATACAAAATCCATGTAACGACACATTTGTTCTGAAAATTTCATGTAATTCCATCCAGCAGTCTTCGAGAAATCGCGTGCACAAAATTAGAAAGTCAAAAAAATAATAAAAAGAATAATAATAATAACTAGAAACGATCTCGTTGCGAGCAACGAGCAGGTCTTCCGTCCGAATTCTCGAATAGACGAGATATTTACACCATGATCTTTGTTAAGACATGATGATATCAAGACTTCCCTAATTTGATTTATTTTGTTTGATTTATATATCATCAAACGTCTATAGATGAAAGTCTGCTGGCCCCTTTAGGCCCTTCATTTGAAGGGTCAACCCCTTTTTCTTCATATGAAATGATGAGGCTCTGGATTTAAAAGACTTTTTGTTCAAACAAATTTTCAGAATTTCTTTTCGTTTTCGAGTTGGCAGAATAGAAATATTTAGGGGTCAGTCCTTAAAGGGGCCTTTTTCGAAAATTAAATGGTTGTATATTTTTTAGAATATGATTCTGAACAATTTCTTTTAATACTGCTTATCAAAATATTTCTTCCTTTGGAAATATAAAAATCAAAGATTTAGCATTTTTCCCTTAAGACCCCTAATTACGTAACAGTGATCACAGTTGTACAATATTGTTGCAGATCGTAAAGAAAAGCATTTTTGCTTCAGTAATGTATAACAAAATATTGTTCAATAAAGAGATATCAATAAAGGACTTTTGGCCCTTCTGAAACCCTAATTTGAGGAAACAGCCCCTTTTTTTTGGTATAATATAAAAGCTCTTAACATTCTGCCTAACTTCTTTTCAATATGTTTTAACAAATTGTGAACAGGTAAGACGATATGAAACAAAAGGTGTCAAATTTTGTGAGATGTTTCTGGAGCTCCGGTATCTTTTGCGCTGGAAAAATTTGGACACCCATATGCAATTTAGCAAACCTTTCTTTACCTTCACTGATAATCTTGACTCAATATCTTAAGTCGTTTTTGAGGAGTTATCTGGACAAGACGACCCTCTTAAATTCGGAAAATCGTCCATATCTCACGACCGAGAAAGTGACGTTATCGTACTTATAAACAATTTCCAATAAGGATCAATCTACTACCTATCAGATCTGAAAGTTTCTGAAAATCGGCCGAGCCGTTTCCGAGAACTCGCGTGCACAAAAATCGGTAAGAAAAAAAAAATAATAATAGGGAAAAAGAAACCGAACGAAAACAATAAGGTCTTCCGTTGGAAACGGAAGACCTTAACTAGAAACTCTTGTTGCTGCAGCAACAAAGAAGGTCTTCCGTTCTGCTCTATTTATCTGCATGATTGAGCTTTTATCTATGTTAAAAAAGGCATAATATTTTAAATGATTTCAGAAAAAAAAACAAACGACCTGAAGTGTCCCGACGTTACTTGAGACAATTATAGTCTTAATAACATTTACAAAAATCATTTTCAATTTTTTTTATTACTTTCTGTGAAGACCGGAAGTAACGGCAGACGCATTTTATTCTATATCTGTTGCCCAGTCTTCATGGTTTATTATTCATATAAGTTTAGTGTCTTGATCTGTTACAGTTTAAGAGATCTCGCAATGCTATCTTCTCATTTTGAGGACAAGAAATCACATTACCGGAAGTAAATTTTTGAAAAGATATTACTCTAGACATTTAAGTCAGATTAACACGGCCTTAAATCATTTCAAATGCTCTTTTTATAAAATAGAAATATTTATGGGATAGTATGATACTAAAATTTATGCAGTTACTCTCTCATAGCCGGAAGTTGTCGTTTTTGTTTCCAGTGGGACTGACATTTTTCAAAACTACAAATAAGATGCTATAACATATCACTAAGAAAGATTCTATAGAAAAAGTTGAAATTTTTGATTTATTTGTTCACTTTCTGTGAAAACCGGAAGTGACGTCGGACAATGTTACCCAAATGAATGATTACTCATCAAGACCTATGGCTGGTTCTGGTGATCTTCTTAATCTCATACTGTTTACGAGATCTAGCTATGATAACTTCTCATTTTGAGGATAGAAAATCACGCGACCGGAAGTAAATTTTACAAAGATATTTGAGGATACTGTAGACAGTTGCAGTCTAAATAACATATTCTACAATCATTACAAATACTTTATCTATAAAGAATATTTATGGGAAAGAAAAATACTCAAATTATGTAGTTTTTCTCTCATAACCGTAAGTTGTCGATTTTGTTTCCGGTGGTACATATATATTTTTAAAACTACAAATAAGATGAAATAATGTGATGCAAAAAAGTTTCATTAGAGAAAAGTTGAAATTTTTGATTTTTTGATTCATTCCTGTGACGACCGGAAGTGACGGCAGACAATCTTATTCCAACTGGTTTTGCCTAATCATCAAGATCTACAACTTGAAAAAAGTTTGGTGTCTTAATCTCTTACAGATCTAGCCATGATGACCTCTCATTTTGAGGACAGGAAATCACACGACCGGAAGTAAATTTTACTCAGATATTTGACATTACTGTAGACAATTGCATTCTAAATAACATATCCAAAAATCATTACAAATTCTTTATCTATAAAGAATATTTATGGGAAAGAAAAATACTAAAATTATGCAGTTTTTCTCTTATAACCGGAAGTTGTCGTTTCTTATTTCCGGTCGGACTGACATATTTCTAAACTACAAATAAGATGCTATAATATGATGTAGAAATAATTTCATAAAAGAAAAATTGAAATTTTCAATTTCGACCGGAAGTGACGGCGGACAATCTTAACCCGATTGGTTAAGCCTACTTGTCATGATTTATTACTTACATAGGTTTGGTGTCTTATTAAAGGTCTTCCGTTTCCTTCTACTGATTCTGATGATTAAGATTATTAAGGTCTTCCGTTTCCAACGGAAGACCTTATACTGATTCTGAAGATTTATATTATTCTTATTATTCTTTTTTTTTCCTTTCCTAACGCCAACTTTGAGGCCTCATATTTCACTCATTTCTCAACGGATTTTGCTCAAATTTTCAGTCATTATACACATCGATAAACTCTATCAGAAAGCTGTCTAATATTTCAAAAAAGTACTTCCGCTTTTGAGATATTTCCCTTTAAATGAAAATTTATAGGCTTTCATTTCCAATAAAGGCTCAAAGACCACAAAAGCTGGAACAGAAATTCTACTGATTTTAGATAATAAAAGGATGGAAGTTGTGCATGCCAGTTTTTGTTTTTCGATTTCTTTATTCAAAATGGCGCTATATAGGGGTCAAAAATTAGAACGCATAAAAGAGCGAAAAATTACACATTCTTTACCTTTTATCTTGTTAAGACATATTGAATAAAAGTTGTGCATAATTGCAAGAGCTTTCGTTTGATATCATTGAAAAGGGGCTGGCTCCTAGAATTAGGGATCTAAGGGCCTTGAAAGTTTTTGCTTTATAACTCAAAAACGGTAAATATTTTGATATGGTTGTCGATTTTAAACTGTTCCTTTATATCATTTCTATCCTATGAAAATATTATTTTGTTCGAGTCTTACGTATGGTAAGAGAAATGTAGATCCGTAAACATGGCATCGTTCTCATTTTGCTATTGAAGGAGAACTTTTTATGCGTATAATTGAAATAAACATGCCATAAGTAATAAATATTTTACAACGCTGATCATATTTTTTTTTTTTGATTAGGTTTTAAACGTGTTTTTTGGTTCCCGTACAGAGTATTCGATGGCAACTTTTTCTTTTTATTAAGAAAGATCTTTCCAAGAGAGAGAGAGAGAGTGATAGAAGTACGAGTATCTTTTCTTTGTATCAAATGAACACAAACAATTTAAATGAAAACAATATACACCCAGATCTTATAGAAACTTTTTCAAGAGTCAAATAATACACCATTATTTACTGTTCGATTCTCACATTCACCTGGAACACAGATTCTAAGCGTGTTTACCATTACGTAATCTATCCGTCGATTACACGCGGCCGAGAAATCTAAAGCGACACTCCGCGGTGAACCCGTAGGCAAAATAATTGATATATTAAAACCTTTCTACAACACGACAATTAATGGAAAATTCTTATTGTCGAATATTTGAGATTAATATGTTGGCTTAACTTTGTTTTAAATTTGAACGTGATACATATTTTAACTAAAACAGCTATCTAGGTTTTGTGTTTGTTTACAATTACGCGACCAACCATTCTTTCCATCGCTTGTTGACATTAATTTCGCCGGATGGTAGACGTGTCTAATTTACAAACTTCCGGGAAAATATTATTTCTTGAAGTAAATCGAATATTTAAAAAAATCTCATATTAAATTGTCTTAGATTTGACTTCAACACAAAACCCTGGGACATTTACTTTGCATGTTTATCCAGTACATTAATCATATTAATCAGTCTCACATATTGTTAGCTCCATGTGTAATTTTACTTTTTATTTTGACGATTCATTGCGTAAGGACTATAACGATCTGTGGTTACTTTTACTTCAACCAATATTGATTTAAATACATAAGCTTTGCCCTTTTCACACACAAATAAATCCGTTTTCAACACAAATTTTCCAAACACATTTTTTTTCCATCACAGATTTTTACCATGTCTATACCAATTTTAAATTTTAAAGAAAATCTTCTGAACCATATGGATAGAATTATAGTCAATGAAATGGATTAAAACATCGATAAGTTAACACCGGCACGTGTAAACTTCATAAGTGTCTTCTGTGCTGCACAATGCATAATATTATATTACAGGTTCGATACTAGTAAAGTTGAAAAAATAATTCAAGATTTTAAAGCAATGAACATAATTTGTAAAATAATTTATTCAAATCCCGTAAATGATTAGTATACCCGGTAGTGGGCTAACATTGTAATTTTGTTCCGTGATTTAATATCGGTACCAAGTTATACAATATTGTATAACTTGGTAAATACTCTTTGTCCAGAATCGAAAATTTAAGAACTTATATAACAATCTGCAGCTACTGAATATCAAAAACTTATCAAGTACACCTTTACAACCTAATTTGAACTATTAAAATAATATCCAGCACCATAGTCAAACCATTTGTGTAATTTATCGTACATAACTCAGTATTTTCTTTAAAATTATGAACTTATATCTAACACACATTTCTTTTCCCGGATTAAAAAAATAAATGTACGAAAGAAGGCAAGAGAGAGGCATTTTGTTCATGTACATTCATGTATTTAACAGAGAGTCTACCTGTATCAATTCTAATTTATTTTATTAAACATAACCCCCCTTTCTTATTTAAATTAAATTTATTCGTTGATTTTATTCAACTTCAAGCACAATATGTAAGTACTAAAAGTCCATGCATGGATGCAATTGTACATCAGGAATTTTCTTTTATCTTTTATCCATGCATTTCTCCTTCAAGGAAAATAATTATGAATAAATTAATTGAAGGACATGTATAAAAGCATGTGGTTTAGGTTTGTCAATGTGTTTTAGATCATGATCAGCAAATCACAACTCCTTGGGCCTTTCTGTCTAACGGAATAATAATAATCTCGAATGTATTACGTATACACCATAGCCCCCATGCACCCTACCCCCTTTCCCAAAAGTTTGAAATAAATATTCTTATTCAATGGACTGATAGTTGTACTTAGCCTAAACTTTCAACACCCTTCCCGAAATATTTCATAGTCAAAGTTCTTAGTCATTTTTTTTTTGGGGGGGGGGGAGATATGATTGATATGTTTTAACGTCCCTCTCAAGAATATTTCACTCATATACAGATGCCATCATGCACTTGCCAGTGGAGAGCTTCAAATATCCTATAATCAGCACTTAAGGCCTTTGACCGGGGGGAGGGGATCTTTTTCGTGCCAGCACCTTAAGCGACACGGGGCCTTGTTTTATACGGTTTCATCCGAAGAACAGGCCTCCACGTCCCACAGTGGGATTCGAACCCACGATGTAAGGATGAACTCCTTACTTTGCGACTATAGAGCACACGCTCTAATCAGTGGGCTATGAGGGCGACCTTGGATGATATAAAATGAAGATAATGGAGAAAAAGGTTAGAAAATGGTTAGTAAGATAAGAAGGGGTCGTTTTAAAATATTATTCTTATGAACCTCTGGGCAAGAATGAGAAACTATACTTATGAAAGCTTCCTGATATAAAAAAGATCACTTTCTTTTCAAATCATGACCAGAGTTTCCCCCACAAAGTGATTGAGTATTTTAGGGGGTAGGGTGGATGGGTTGGGAATTAAATTGTCTGTTTAACTGTCCAGATGTCTGTCTGTCCATCAAAGTATTTCCCAGAATACCAGGCTATAATGATCCTAGGATGTGTCATGAAGCAAGGCAATATTACGGCAAATTCAAGGTCACTGGAGAAAGAATAAATGTTTTGTCGCACTCATTTATATGTAATCGAGAATATTTGTTTGCTAATACTTGATACAGAGATTGCTTGTGACAAAAGGATTTTTCTATGATTGTACTCCAAAAATAGTATCATTTCGATTTGGACAATTTTTTTTTTTAAGTTCATACTTGATGAAAATTGTTTATAGTCCGCCGGTTTCAGATGACTTAAAATTTTAAGGCCATTTTAACAAATTCAGGGCCAATGTCAGAAAAGTTGTAAAATTCCTGTCAGAGTTAGGGATTTTGAATCACTAAAAGTTGTTTCAGATTGAAGGTTTGTCTTGACACAGAGCTAATTCTGTTAAGATCAGGGTCACTGACAGAAAAAAAATATTTATATCCCATGCTATGAGTTAGTAAATGAAAAATAATTGGAGGCTCTTACTTGAAACATAGATTACTTATGATTGGAGGTTGTGTCATGACCCTGATCAAAGGTCATTCTAGCAAATCTAGGTCACTGACAGAGAAAAAAATGTTTAAGCATAACTTTGTGATTAAAATTCACTGGAGGCTCATACTGAGAAGAAAGGTTTTTCACATAAGAAAGTGCAGTGACCTTGACCCAAGGTCGGTACTTCCTGTCCATAGCTCCAACGGAAGACCTACTCGTTGCTTTGCAACGAGCTCGGCTCTAGTTCTTATTATTCTTTTTTTTTCCTTTTCCTAGACGCCAACTTTGAGGCCTCATATTTCACTCATTTCTCGATGGATTTTGCTCAAATTTTCAGAGTTGATACACGTTACTAAACTCTATCAGAATGTTATCTAAAATGTCAAAAAGTCACTTCCGGTTTTGAGTTATTTCCCTTTAAAGGAAAATTTATAGGCTTTTGTTTCCAGACAAAGGCTCAGAGACGGCTAAAGCTGGATCAAAAATTCTACTGATTTTTAGATAATAGAAGGATTGAAGTTGTGCATAGTGGTTTTTGTTTTTCAATTTCTTTATTCAAAATAGTGCTATATAGGGGTCAAAAATTAGAACGCCTAAAAGAGCGAAAATTTACACATATTTTGCTTTTTTATCTTCTAAACTAAAAATATTTTGTTAAAACATATAGAACAAAATTTGTGCAGAATTACAAGATCTTTTAAATGATATCTCGAAAAAAGGGCTGACCCCTACATTAAGGGATTAAGAGGGGCCAAAATTTTTTTCCAGATATCTCAAAAAGCATTGAGAATCTGTAATACATCCAAGAAGCAATGTTGTTTAAAATGTCAAGTTTTATCTAATGAAGTCGTCAAAATACGTCCGGCGACATCACTTCCGGTCAAACCGGAAGTAGTCAGAAAATGCATATTTTTGCTGTTCTTGACAAGTTTTTTGGTTACATATATCACAAGAAGCACAAAACTTAATTTTCCGTCCAGCGACATCACTTCCGGTCAAACCGGAAGTAGCCAAAAACAGCTTATTATGTAAGGTTTTGATGCAAAATTGAAATTGTAAAGAGACTGGAGACAACTAAGTTCATTGCTTTCTTTTTGCTGACGTCACTTCCGGTCAAAACAGGACGGAAGACCTTCTCGTTGCTTTGCAAAGAGCTTTGCTCTAGTTCTTCTACCGTTTCTGAGATATGACTCGGACAAAACTTTTTTTGAAAAAAGCGGGAAATCGGACATAACTGACGACCGGAAGTGAATTTTGAAAAAACTGAAAACTGCATTTGAAAGAAATTTTTATTCTCTATCGTCCCTGAAAATTTTATAAGAATCTCTCCAGTCATCGCTGAGAAATCGTCGAAACAAAAAGGGGAAAAAATAATAATAAAAAAAGAAAAAGAAAAAACAGTAGAATCACTATAAGGTCTTCCGTCTGAAACGCAAAACCTAAATAACTAGATATGATCTCGTTGCGAGAAACGAGAGGTCTTCCGTCCAATTCAAAAAAAAAAAAACTCGTAAAATCGAGCTGAAAAGAGATTCAAAATTTTCGTCACAAGGAGGATTGAACCCAGGCCGCCAACGTGAATGCACTTTTTTTTCTCTTTATCCCAACGCGCAAACCATTAAGCTATTGGGAATACTGCTCTAAATATACTTATGTATACTTTTGCAACAGTACACCTGTCTAAGAATCATAAAAGGCGGGTCACTATTCATAATTCGCGCCAAACGCCCTTTCTTTGGACTGATCTATTAAATAGGTTTTATAGCTTCAATGAAATTAAATAAATAAAACGTTCTTATCGCCTTTATTTTATTTCGGTGTTAAGAAAGTATATTTAACACATTGTACACATTACATATCGTATCTACCTCAGTTACACTAAAGCAGTTAAACGGAAATTAAGTTTTGAGATTGAAACTGAATTGCAACGTACTACTACGTGAGAGTCCAAGTAGTTTTATACATTTCATGTATCCTTATGTCAGAATGGTTTAATCAACGCTCACGCTCAGCGAAATGGCGGAGTTGACAGAGACAGCCGCCATCTTGGGCCCGCTTCAGATTTTCAAATATTAATATCTAGAGTTAAGACAAACCAATATTCAAACAACTTATATAGTAAGCATCAATAGAAAGGTCTCTATTAGCGTTCCAAAAAGAAATAAAAAATATTGAAAAACAAAAAAGTTAGAAAATATAATTTTTTTAATTTGCTTGTCGTAACGACCGGAAGTACTGACGACGAACGAAAGGTCGCGTCCTGGATAGTGAATATGACGATCTATAATCCCTAAAAGTTTCACAACGATATCTTTTACCGTTCTTGAGATTATCCGAAGACAAAATGTCATTTTAAAATCAGGAAATGTCCCATAACTTGGCACCGGAAGCGAATTTCCAAAAAATTTCCCGGATATATAAAATTCATATTACGAAACATCTTTTCTGAAAATTTCACGTCATTCCACCCAGTAGTCTTTGAGAAATCGCGTGCACAAAATTAGAAAGTAAAAAAAATAATAAAAAGAATAATAATAATAATAACTAGATACGATCTCGTTGCGAGCAACGAGAGGTCTTCCGTCCGATTCAAGAAAAAAAATCCCTCGTAAAATCGAGCTGAAAAGTGATTCAAAATTTTGGTAACAAAGATGATTGAACCTAGGTCGCCAACGTGAATGCGCTTTGTTTTCTCTTATATCCCCAATTCGCAAACCATTAAGCTATGGGAAGCTGCTCTAAATATACTTCTGTATACTTTTGGAACAGTACACCTGTCTAAGAATTATAAAAAGCGGGCCACTATTCATAACCTAGCGCCAAACGCCACGAGAATATATTTATGCCTTTTCTTTGGACTGACCTTTTAAATAGGTGAGATAGCTTCAATGAAATTGAAAAATAAAACAACTTCTTATCGCCTTTATTTTATTTCGACATAAAGAAAGTATATTTCACACATTGTAAACAATACATATCTTATCTGGCCCAGTTACACTAAAGCAGTGAATCGGAAATTAAATTTTAAGACTACACTGAATTGCAACGTACTAGTACGTGAAAGTCCAAGTAGTTTTTTACATTTCATGTATCCTTTTGTCAGAATGGCTTAATCAAACGCTCAGCTGCCTCCATAAACCCCTACTCGCGAAATGGCGGAGTTGACAGAGACAGCCGCCATCTTGGTCCCGCTTCAGATTTTCAAATGTTAATATCTAGTGTTCAGACAAACCAATTTTCAAACAACTTATATAATAAGCATATATTGAAGGGTCTCTCTTCTCATTCCAAAAATAAATAAAAAATATTGAAAAACAAAAAAGTTAGAAAATGCGATTTTTTCAATTCCCTTCTCCTACAACGACGGAAGATACCGACGACGAACAAAGAGTCGCGTCCTGGATGGTATATATCACGATCTATAATCCCTGAAAGTTTCATGTTGATATATTTTACCGTTTTTGAGTTTAATCGCGGACAAAATGTCATTTCAATTTCAGGAAATTGTCCGTAACTTGGCACCGGAAGTGTTTCCAGATTTTCTCTCGGATATAATAAATTCATGTAACAACACATCTGTCCTGAAAATTTCATGTAATTCCATCTTCGATGGTAGTCTTCGAGAAATCGCGTGCACAAAATTAGAAAGTAAAAAAAAATAAGAAAAAGAAGAAGAAGAAACAATAGAATCACTATAAGGTCTTCCGTGAAGACGGAAGACCTTAATAATAATAAGAAACAGTAGAATCACTATAAGGTCTTCCGTGAAGCGGAAGACCTAATAATAACTTTTAAGTAAAAAAAAAACTAAATTCTCTATATGAAACTTAGCTACTTATTAGCTCACCCGGGCCGAAGGCTCAATTGTACTTTCTGATCAAAAGTTTTCCGTTGTCTGTCGTCGTCTTCGTTGTCATTGGTTGTCATAAACTGTTCACATTTTCATCTTCTTCTCAAGTACTCCTGGACTAATTTCATCCAAACTTTCCTTAAAGTATACTTTTGTAAAGGGGATTCAAGTTTGTTCAAATTAAGGGCCAAACACTCTTCCAAGGGGGAATAATTATGAATTAGTGACAAATTAATTGTATTTTTAAAAAACTTCTCAAGAATCAGTTGGCCAGGAAAGATGAAGCTCATGTCGAAGCATCCTCATGTCAAGAAACACTGGGCCAGGAGAGATGAAACTCATGTTGTAGCATCCTTTGGTAGTAAAGATTTAAAATTTGTTCAAATCATGACCCCCTGAGATAGTGGGGCCATAATGGGGTTTCAAAGTTTAACATTAGAAAACATTGAAAAATTTCTGGGCCAGAAAAGATAAAACTCATGTAGATGCATTCTCTTGTAGTGTAGATTCAAGTTTGTGCACATTGAGCTGCAGAACTGTAGCTCTAGGGAAAAATGTGTTTAAAGAGGCGCGGAGAGCTGCAGTGCCACCCATTGAAAAAAAAAACTGTACATCTGTTGGGCACAAATAGTTGCACTTGGTTCTGGATTAATTCTATGAAATTCTTATCTCTACTGCAAATAAGCAAGATTTTAAACAAGCCCTCACTCCCCTATAAGTACCCTCCTTTTTGTAATCTTCACGAAGTGCTTTGGACCAGTTGGTTCAGTCTTTTTAATTATGTTTTTAGGAGTTTGTCTCCTATTTTTTATTTATCTGCCTATTTATATTATTACCATTTTTAATCCCATTGCTGAATAGCTGAATTTATCAATGAGTAAATATTTTCACATTTCCCTTGCATTTCATTGTTTACTTGAATTATTTTGTTATTTGTTGATTAATCAAATATCATTTATTAAATAAATTGAAGTCATCTATAATATCTGAATAGTTGTTGCTGTTAATTATTGCCTACGATCTAGTATCTCGTGATCATCCGGGATAATTTTAAGTTGACTATTACAGACCCCTGTAACAAAAATTTTGATTGCCTTGTTACTTGAGTTGAGTGTCTATGACCAGTAGATCTTGTGAAATACATACATGTAATAGGATTACTTTCCTCTTGATATGAAGAGCACAAAAAGTTGTCTCCTTTTCAAACCTGTCGTTTTGATCAATGTTTTTATCTGTCTTCTTACACTGATCATGCTGTATAAAGGGCAGATAACTCTAAAGAGTATGAATTCTTTAAAACTGCCCTTACACAATATTTTTGCTGATATTGTATGATATCGAGTTTCATTTTATTTTCTTGTAAATGTCCGCTCACTCAAAACTATCTTTGATCCATTTTCTTTCATTTCTATCTTCTAACAATCTGATTTTCACTTGAGAGATTTTTTTCTTTAATTATTAATTCAATTAACATCGATTGTTTAACAATGCATAACTCTTATTGAATTTTAATACATTAAACAGGTCGGCAGGGGATGCTCACTCCTCCATGGCACCTGATCCCACCTCTAATGTTTCGGAGGTCCGTGTTTGCTCTGCTCTTATTTTGTATATTGTTTAATGGACTTTGAGATTGAATACTGTTCGTTTTCTGCATATCTTTCCATATATAATTTTTTATGTTAAAATTTTGATCATTGTGAATATTATCTTTTCTCACTCTTTTAAAAAAGGATAATATAGCGTATTTATATCTGAATTCATAATATAATGAGTGATTTAAATTTACTATGAATATAAAAATTTGTTTGTAAATGATGTAGTTATATATCTGTATTTTTCATAAAATAAACCTGCAATAAATGACTAAAATGATGTGTGTTTTATTGTTATTATGGATAAACAAATTAGTGGCGGATCCAGAAATACTTAAAATGTGGTTTAGGTCGGGCCAAACAACCATACCAAGAAAAAAATATACACAAAGGAGACCGAGCCCCCCTGCCCCCTCTAAATCCAAAGTGCAATGTATATAAACAAATGCGTCTTAAAGAGACTCATCCTTTCAAGTTTAAATGTTCATTTCATTGATCATGATGATTATTTTTTGTAATGGTTTTAATTGGAGCAAAAAATTAAATAAATAGATAAATAAATTACTAGTGTCTCTTGCTGTTGATAATCAAATGCTCAGGCAAAATTTTCTGGGTGCAGTTATTGAAAAAAATACGTCTAAAATAATTTTATAGAAAAATTTTCGTGTGAGTTACTGACAGTCATTAAATGATGCTTTCAAATTGAAAACAGAAATTAAACTTTTGATAGACCGTAGATGATGATTGAGCTGACACTTAATATACATTCCATCTAAAAACTGTTCTAATTATCATAAAATCTAAAATGTTTTCCAAATGATAAAATAAAAAAAGATAAATTTTAAGAACTAACTTTCATATTGTTTCAATTAAAAATATTGTTTGTGCCAGTATTTGTAGAAACATTTGTTCCCGCTTACTTCCTAAACCAATCCGGTCAAGTGCACAAGCTACAAAATTTTCATACTTAGAATGTAAAAGCAGTATGCGATACATATAAGTGGAATTTGTATAGTCATCCTGATATAAGTTGAAGTGGATGTGTAGAAAACCAAACTTTGATACTCATTTTGTCCTATTTAAGCAAGCAATATAACTAGATCACAAGAAGTTCCTTATTGTTCTATGTTTTGTTTTTCATTAGATCTGAATTATCCACTAAACAAAAAAAACCATAAGTGTAGAGTATAATGGAGTAAGCTTATTAGAGAAAACATGCCTCTCCCTCTTTCAAGCATAGTATTCGATAAAAACGCTCCAGGTTTTACTATGATATACAGTTTCGCTTCCTTGTGCACTTGGGCTTTATGTTATATATTGTAAATCACAGGCCCTTTACATCGCTTTGAAAAAAAAATGTGGTGTCATTAAAAATATCATTTTTTACATATACAATTTTTCAAAGCGATCCAAAGGCCTTTTATGTAAACAATATTTCTGTTGGAAAATCTGTGACAGTGATAAAAAACTGAAATATTCTATCAAACTAAGAAGACTGTTTTGGCTGAATAATTTTTCTCATTATTTATTTTATTATTATTTTATTTTTGCTTATATAGCGCTTTCTAAAATAAGACCCCCATTTTTCCCCCTGAAAGTCGTGACACTTTGGTCCATTATTTCATCGCTTTTACCTTGTTTTTATCTTTTTTGTGTTACGTGTAGAGGTCTACACAGCTCTCCCTTGTGACAAATAAGCCCAACATCTCCCAACAATTTTTCAAAATTTAGAATCCTTTGTGTCAGGTACGAAATGATATGAAAATTAATGAAGAGTATATATTTTAAAAATTAGATGAAAAGACATCATTTTGATTGCGTAAGTTTATTTTAATTCCAGGAAGACTGAAGTTAATAATTTCTCCAGGTCCGTACCTATTGAAAATAAAGTGTTTAATGGAGTTAAATATTACATAATACAGGGCTTTAGACTTTTTTAAAATTGAGTGCAAAAAATTATGAAACAACACACCATACACCTGTTTCGTTCCTGGTGAATGTAAATTGGAAGTTCCAATTCATTTTGAGCAATGGTTTCTTTTAGTATAATTCATGTAAAGACGTGGATGAATACTTATACTTGAACACATGCATACCCAATTCAAGTAAAATGATCTAATCTTTCAGGACTTCTAGCGATGGGCGAAGAAATGCGTAAAGTAAAGAAGAATGCAGTTTTTGAAAATGAAATGAAAATTTTGTTTATTTTTCTTCCTTTTAGACACATAATTAAAAAAAAATGTTTTTTAATGGAGATTTATATGCAAATATATTATATGCAGTCTATATGCAATTATCTATCGGTATCCATGATGAAAATAGATGATCTAATTCACAATTCTAAATACAAGCAGACAAAGAAATGCAAGATTTAAAAAAAAAACAATAAATATAAAAAAGATTATTCTGTCGTCAATAAATTCAGATGTACACATCTGTGAATTGTTTCTTGTTTTAACATCTCACTACAAACGATCACTTGACATTTTCCTGCGATTCCTGTACAGGCGGCGCTTTTTGGGTGAAATCCACGAACGTGTACTCTGTCTTCTCTTCCTCCCCGTGTATGACTGGTCTCCCCTTTGTGTCTGAACTTGGGAGCTTTCTCGCAAATTCAACATCGATATAAACTAAACCATCTTGATTCTATGAAGCAAAAAAAGGACCATAATCTTAGTACTTTAACATGATGTTTAACTTGCCTATATTTTGATTACTTTAAATGGACCAGTTTATGATCACTTTAATAAACATGGACCATTTGATCATTTTGCAGGTGAAGTGCATACATGGATTATTTTTAAATATTGAAAACCAAAACTTCTTATTTACTTCTTGCTATTCTTATCATACCGTTGAACGTGAGTTGTCGTTACGGGTAGATGTCCCCGCTTCTTCATTGTTTTCTTTCAACTCCTTTTCTTCATTCTTTTTCTTTTTCTTTTTTTTTCATCTGTTTGTTGTTTCTTAGGATGTTTTATCACTTCTGAATACACTGTTTCGTTGTCATCTAAACAAACAATAGGTACGTATTGAGCCAGAAAAGCATTTCTTTATCTTATTAATCAATGACTAAAATATTTCATAGAACAAACACATGTATTTGTACATATACCAAAAAGGTATAGGAGACGAAAAGATTAAGGAAGACATAATAATTGTGAATAATTTCAGAGTAATTAAAAAAAACAAAAACTCGAGACTCAGTGTAATAATTGGAGAGATAGATTCAAAACCCTTTTTATCCTTGATGACGTCACTCTTCACTACGTCATCTTTTGTTTTTCTTCATGAGGACACTCTTGTCAACAGCAGCATACACAACAACATCCGCTGGTGTATCATCCTGCACTGTGGCTGTAAAACATTTTTTTTTAACATAAAATATCATCAAAATGGACAATTTGTTTTTGTTATCTGCAGCGTTTGTTCCCAAACAATGAACAGTAGGAAAAAAAAAATGAAGAAAAAACCGTCCCCCTGGCACAAATATAAATTGGATGGGTCACTGGTATAACCGTTATGTAACAACTTATCACATCCTAAAAGAATTGGCCTGAGAACTTTTCATTTATAAATTAAATATTTAAATTCCTTGTGAGACCGGTTTTAATTTATATGTTTAGACATAAGAATTTTTTTAAAGGGAACAATCGGAATATGTCCTAAAAGATTTAATAATTTAGCGAATAATATGCCATTTTGAAAGGTATCTGATCCCACCTAGATGTTTGGAGGCCTGTATGCTCTGCTCCTATTTTGTATTGTTAAGGTCTTCCGTTTGCAACGGAAACCTTTCTGATTCTGTTTGGTAAAGATTATTATTCTTTTTTTTTTTTTCTACTTCCTAGACGCCAACTTTGAGGCCTCATATCTCACTCATTTCTTAATAGATTTTGCTCAAATTTTCAGACGTTATATATGGTAATAAACTTATAGAATATGTTAACATTTTTAAAAAATTTTCTTCCGCTTATGAGTTATTTCCCTTTTTAAAAAAAATTATGGCTTTGTTTCCGGATAAAGGCTCAGAGACCACAAAAGCTGGAGCAGAAATTTTACTGCTTTTAGATAACAGAAGGATTGAAGTTGTGCACATCGGTTTTTGTTTTTCAATTTCTGTATTAAAAATGGCGCTATATGGGGGCAAAAATTAGAACGCCTAAAAGAGCGAAAATTTACACATATTTTCCTTTTTGTCTTGAAAACTAAAAATATTTTGTTAAAACATATTGAATAAAAGTTGTGCATTATTGAAGGCTTTCATTTGATATCTTTTAAAAAGGGGCTAGCCCCTAAAATTAGGGATCAAGTGCCCTTGAAAGTTTTTGCTATATATCTCAAAAACGATTAATATTTCGTATGACTTTTGATAATAAAGCTGTGCTTTAACATCTTACTGATCATGAAATTGTTATTTTGTTCTAGTCTTTTTAAAATGAGCTATATGCATGACCTATTTTGTACAGGTAATTCTTCTCGCCCCAGCTGGTAAATAAAAATTAATGCGTGTATATAAAACAAACTTATTTTAAAAAAAAAAATTTATGGCTACATTGGATGCTAATTTTCTTTAGAATAAAGTTCTTGAAGTGTTTTGTGCTTTTTTCCCAAATTGCCATGCTCATTTACTAAGCGCACGCCTTTACATTCACCTTGTTTGTTTACAATTATATAACGCGCCTCCCTCGATAACACGGGGCAAAGTCGGTCACCGGGAATCAATCGGCGGTTAATCAAGCCCCCACAGTTATACACAAATAAAAACACAGAATGGTTAAATTCTTTTTTTTTTTAAATATATTAAATTGTTCCTTAATACTATCTCTGTTCTATGAAAATATTATTTTGTTCAAATCTTACGTATTATGGGAAAGAAAGCTAGACAGTTCTCATCTTGCTATTAATGGAAAATTCTTTGGTTCATTAAACTTGCCGTAAGTAAAAAATATTTTACAACGCTGTATCATATCTCTTTTTTAAATTAGGTTTTAATTAAACGTGTTCTTTGGTTCCCGTTCAAAGTATTCAATGGCATCATTTTCTTTTTAAATCAAGATCTTTCCAAGAGAAAGAGTTATAGAAAAAGCACGAGCTAGTATCTTTTCTTCGTTTAAATATGAACACAAACAATATGAACGAAAACGATAAACCCCCGGATTCATAAAAAGAATTTTTAAAGAGTCAAATAATACAAAAATTATTGACCGCGCGATTCTCACATTCACCTGGAACACAGATTTTGGGGCCCCATTGCGTAATCTAACGATTACACGTGTCCAAGAAAATCTAAAGCGACCCCCGCGGCAAACCATTGACCTCGTAGTCATAGACAAAATAATTGGTGTATTAAAACTATTTTAAAATTTAAATTTAAAATTTTATTTCGGATATTTGAGATTAATATGTTGGCTTATCTTTGTTTTAAATTTGATCGTGATACATGTTTATCTAAAACAGCTATCTAGGCTTCGTGTTTGTTTACAATTACGCGACCAATCATTCCTTCCATCGCTTGTTGACATTATTTTACAAAGCGTGGTCGAATGTTAAATCTAATTTTACAAACTTACGGAAAACATTATTTTTGTAAGAAAAATCGAATCTTTCAAAAATTTTTTAAAATATCTTAGGTTAGATTTAAAACAAAACGCTGGGGTATTTATTTTATATGTACATTAATCAATCTTCAATTTTTATAGTTCGTTAGTTAAAGGGGGGGGAAAATAAGCACCTCCTTCAAATTTCCCTGGTAATAGAACCTCTGTCAATCATTTGAAATTAAGCCTGGGATTGGATACTTTGATTTGATTGACATTTAGCTTGCTGCTGTTGTGTATATCTTGTGTACCTTGTCTGGAGATCGTACCGACCATCGAATTAATTTTCAGGCTTTTGATGCCTACCGCACTGTATGCCAACGTTTATAAAGAAGCAATCAAATCGTTCTCTTTTTTTAAATTTATAAGAATATGCCATAAATTATCAATCTATTAATTATTAAATAAATGACAAGAAAATCATGGCTATATTAAAAATTTATAAATTTAATTTTAAATAGGAGGATTTCATATCACGATTACTATTTTAATTTCAGTGTCAAAACATGAGTTAAAGTACATTGATTCCTCCATTAATTAACAAAATAAACCGACCTGCTTTTGAAGCTAGTGTCATGGAAAAAAAAAAAAAATTATTTTTTAAAAAAAGGGAATTTACAACACTGTAACATTGTTCATGAGTCAAGCGAATTTATATTTATAAGACAATCCTGTACGTGTCCTTTTTTTTGAGACATGGTAACGAAGAAACCTGTTACGGTATAATAATAAGTTTTAAAAAGAGAAATTTCTCGGAATATAACATCTTGCTTTGTATTTAATATTTGAAATTAATAATGAATCCCGAAAGAAGAAAAAAACGATGCAGATGATTCTTTTCCCGTTTATAGCTGTCGGGGGAAAAGACCCCGGGGCCCTTTTTACCGACCATGCGTTATGGAAAAATCAAGTAGGGTTTATCTTAAAAAGATATTTATTTAGACAATAATATTTCTACTTCAACATTTTATTCTCAAAACATCATTTCTAAGTTTCATTGTTATTTTCCGAGAGACTGTTTCTTCTTTCGTTTTGCGTAGACGACGTGTAATTTGAATTACTTCCCTTTTTGTCGCCAGATTACAACGACAGATTTTAGTGCTAAATGTATTTTCGTTTTAACACTTTATTAAGAAACACACTGTATATAAAAAAATGTCGAATTATCAAAAATATCAATTATTTTAAAAGAAAGAAATCGAGAGAGGTTTTTTGCAACAAAAAAATGCTTTATTTCCCCATTTCAATTCATGAGCTAAACATGAAAAAAAAAAAGGCCTCGGTTTACAAAGTCAGGAAAACCATACAGGTAATACACTCAGGGGCTCAGGTAACATCCTGTGTATATAGGTAGTATCACAAGCCAGCGTCGTTCCCTCGGGGCTTCTCAGTGGGTTCGATTAAACTTTTCCCCCCCACCCAAATTTCCTGAGGAAAACCTAGGTTAAAAAACCCCGGCCTTTAAGGTATTTGTTTCCAACGGAAAAAACCTTTATGATTTGTTGGGGAAAAAATTATTAAAGGCTTCCGTTTTTAAAAAGGGAAACCTTTTATTATTCTGTTGTTTCTTTTTAACTTTTCTTATTATTATTCTTACCGATTTTGTGCAGGCGATTTCTGGGAAATGCGCTGAAAGGATTTTAATGAAACTTTAGCATTGATGACAAATTATATGAACTTAAGGCGTTTTTTTTTTAAATTTTATGACGTCACTTCCGGTTCGGATTTTTCTGCGATTTAGTGAGTTTTAGTTGGTCCTTTTTTCCGCCAGTTTTCTAAATAACGGCTCGATTTAAAAAATGAAAAATTTAGGTATGATAGACCAAGGTCTATAGATATGTATATGGTATTTCATTTTATTTGGAAGTGCCGCACGTCGGCGCTTGCTATGGCCCGAAAATAGGCCTATCGCGAATTTGAAAATTTTTAACAACTTTTCTACAATATCTTTTTACCTGGAAATATTTTGTAAATACATGTAGAACAGAAGAAGTGTAGAATTTCAAGACCTTTCAAATGATATGTAGAAAAAAAGGGCTGGCCCCTAAAATAAAGGACCTAGAGGGGCCGAAATTGTTTTCTTTATATCTCAAAAAGTATTGAGAATTTGTAATAGGTTAAAGAAGCAAAGTTGTTCAAAATGTCAAGCTTAATCTATTGGAGTCGTCAAAATACGTCCGACGTCGTCACTTCCGGCCAAACCGGAAGTAGTCGGAAAACGCGTATTTTTGCTGCTCTTGACAAGCTTTTGAATAACATATGTCTCTGGGAGCATAAAAATTAATTTTCCGTCCGTCGTCGTCACTTCCGGTCAAACCGGAAGTAGCAAAAATGGCTTATTTTTGCATTAATTATCATAGCTTTATAGGTTTCATTCCATTTTTGGGCTTATTTCTCATATTTTTTTTTTAAAATGAAAGCTACTTCCGGTCAAACTCGACGGAAGACCTACTCGTTGCTTTGCAACGAGCTTTGCTCTATTTTTTATAAACTTTTGATATTCAATACTGATCGTTATTTCCATAGTTTTCATGATTAAGCACTTTGGATTTAAGTTTATTTCATTAACATGATTTACGTACGTATTCCATATTTGTTTACAAGCCCTTTGTTGTCTGCACCAAATCCGCAACGATTAAATGTAAAACCAAATACTGCATCTTCAGATTTTCATTATAACGTAAGATGGGTAATATTTTGGATATACTTGTAGATCTAAACTATATCAGCTTACATCCACTGAGTCCTTCCTGCCTGTTTCTTTCTTCGTAGCTGACTTTTTAGTTGTTTTACAATACATCGTCACCGCCAATGTCAGAACCACAACGAGGAGAAAACCAGCCGCAGACGCTCCAACCAAAATCAGCATGGTATTATCTCCAAACAGAGAGGAGGACGAGATCGGCGGAGCTTTAAATATCATGATAGATTTTTTGGTCAAGAAATAGAGTTTATGGATTATTCTTAATATGCTAATAAAGATACACGTAGTTCAAGAAGTTTATTTAAGGAATGAAGCTTATTTCAACTTATGTTATACGATACATAATGTTTTATCGTATAACATAAGTTGAAATAAGCTTCATTCCTTATATAATTTAATTTTAGTGTAGACAACGAGACAATTATTCCTCCAGAAAAAGGCTTGAGATTTATAATATTTAAGCTTATTTTAAAAGTAACGTCAAGCGGAGTGGATTTTAGAGAGATGTGATAACAATCTCACAAAATGATATCTCCGTTCGTATATGCGTAGAATAACATTCGTTTTTTTTTGTTTTGGGAAAACCCAAATATGTGTTCTACCAAAACATAGAGTATGATGTGCACAATTGCAATTTGTATAAAAAAGAGAAAACTATCAATATTTTTTTAATTCAGTGATATAGGAATACAAATGTATATGTAGTTGTGAAAAAAAGAAATTGGATTAAATCTTTTACCCAATCAAATGACGTGTCACAACTTACAAGAAGATAACTTAATAGAATAAAAAGTTAGATACTTCACCTTTAACTATGACTTTAACTTCTCTCGGGCTCAAAGAACAATTAATTCTGTTACAACTCTCTAACTGGTACAAGTACTCAAGTCCTGGAGTTAAAGGTCCTAGGTCATGATATCTCAAGTTACCCTCACCAAGTTTCAGTTTTTCAATAATCCCACCAGATTTTTCATCTGTGATAAGTGAAAATTTTCCGTACCATTAAAATTTATATCCGGGAAAGTTCATTCCTCGAGGTCAGAGATCCAGGTAAAGTTTAAAGGTGGCTTTGGTGAATCTTGAAAAAAAAATTTTTTAAAAAAATTAATAAAGCTATCACAAAAAATTGGAATGTATAATCATTTATAATACTAAGTAATATGAAATTAAATATGAATTGATATCTCAGTTGTATAGCGTAGAATAACATTCATTTTTTTTGTTTTGGGAAACCCCAAAATATGTGTTCTACCAAAACATATAGTATGACATGCACAATTGCAATTTATAAAAACAAAATGAAAACTATCAAAATTTTTTTATCAGTGATATAGGAAAACATGTAGTTGTGGAAAAAAGATACTATCCCATAAAAAAAAAAAGAATTGCAGCGTCCATGTTTTGGTTTAAGAAACCCAAAAGATGTGTCTCATCAAAAGTAATGAAATAGGATACCACAACATGGCCCTTAATAATTATATGAAAGTCTCATTAAAACCTATTCTGTGAAATTGGTGTGTTGCAGATTAGAGAAAGGCTACATCAAATATTTGTAACAGAGGAACGGGCTTTACAATCTCAGTATACTCCAACTTTTTAAAATTTGTGTCGCCTTTATTTTTCACCTCTTTTTAATACGAAAAAATCTTAGCACTCACAATAACTGATTTGGATTTTTACATCATTAATTAATACAGATTTGTTATAGAGATATAATATTTGTATTTATTGTTTAATTCCAATACTAAAGATTCAAACAAAAATTTTAACAATTCAATTTCAATCTCAATTTTGGTTGTATGTGTTGTCTTACAAAATATGAAAAAATAAGGTAAATTTTGCTCTGGTTTTACAGACTTTATAAAAAAAGACCCATTTACTAAACAACAATAATAAAGCATAAAGGCAAATATCAGATTATATTAAAACAGGGGGTTATCTATCTCTCCATAGATATGAATGAACATTTTTTATTTCTCATTGATACTAAAGATTTACAGTTGTATTTGTTGAATTTATATTTAAAAAGCATCTTGTTCTATGATTGATTGTATATTGTTTAACGTCCCATTCCAGAATTTTTCACTCACACAGAGACGTCACCGTATGCTGGTGAAGGGCTTCAAATTTAGACCTATACTGGCACCAGGGCCATTGAGAGGTGAGGGTTCTTTATGTGCAAGCGCCACCGTGACGCGAGACCTTCCCTTTTTAAGGTCATATCCGTCATATCCGTGACTTTCACTTCTAGTGCCGAGCGCTTTGCGAAGGACGTTGCAACATGTTTGGTCTTAGATATGACGCGGGACCGCGAAGGAGAATCGAACTGGGGGTCCCTTTACGAAGCGAACTCTACCACTAGGCTACAGTGAATGGTCTTGTTTAGAAATGTACATTAAAATTTTTTTAAAAATGCTTGATTTTTTCTCTTTTGTTAACTTCAACATTTTTGTAATTTAATAGATGAAATAAGTGATGATTGTGAAAGTTCTGCTATTTTTTATTTTGAGTTTTTTTCCCCTCAATGTTGTTTTGACTAAATTAAAAAAATCGATTTTGCTAGTATTTGACAAAATATTGCAAAGTTGTCAGATAACTTGCAACATATTAAAGATACCCATTGAAAGTGTTGATTTTGTATTTTTTAAAAAAAATATTAGTAACAAATCCCCAAATTTTTAAAATATGGTTGGAAAATGTTGTAAATGTGTGATTTTAGCCATTACAATATCTTGTATTTATATAGCTTTATTTACTATGGGCTATCAAAACAACAACAAAAGTTAATGATAGCTGTAATATACTTTAAGCAAAATAAAAATTTCTATTGGCAGAGTAATTGTCCACTATCCTGTGAGGCATGGATAAGTATGACTGCTTCTCATTGTATAATTTTCCAATTCATTATCTTTTTCACCATGATTGGTGTCCTTTAGAATTTCATTGCAGAAGTAACTGTATCAATTGCTATATATAGCCCATAAACTTATAGATCTTTGAGTACAAAATCTCTGAAGGAGACGTAATTTGATGAGTGATTTTTACATGCATTTATTTTTAGAAGAGTTCAAGGTTAAATATATTACTGCACCAAGGTGCGACTTTTTGTACATGAAGAATGTTACACTTTTAAAGGGAAAAAAAATGTGATAAAATAGCTAAATGAAGCTATTCTGAATAGCTTGATAAAGCTATATAACTTAAGAAGTGACATGTACAAATTAGTACAAAATATTGGTAACAAATGTTTTAATGTGGTTACCATGGTGATTCCCAGAAAAAAAAATATGTCATATATAAAAGTTTTTCAGTGGACTTTTATGAGAAACACTTTTTACACTTACTGTTTACTTGAACATTTAAACATTCACTCTAAGGTACAGAATTGACAAGGGAAAAAAAATTTTGTGGTCATGGCAATGGTATGGGCATATGTTTGTGAAGGCCTTGTTTTGAGGGTAGCAAGTTGTCATTTTCTTAAAGGGACAATTTCTGTTTTGAAATAGCCTGTTTTTCGTTGAATTAAATGTTGAGCTAAATTATCATATCCTAAAAGAGCTTCCGAAGACTGTCCTAGTGTGAGAGTAATTGTAACCGTAAAAGTCAGCCTTTCGTAGAGTCCCCAGGAAGATAGTATATGCCAAGCTTGAAGAGAATCTGAGACTGTGAGTGCCAAACTCTTCAGAATTACTTTGGTGACACGGAAATGCTAAAAAACGATCGAATTTAAATAAAAAACAGTTTTTTGTGTCGACCGCAGAGCAGTGCTAACTTATGGATCACTTTACCCGACATCTCACTCTCACTTTCTCTCTCTCTCTCTCTCTCTCTCTCTCTCTCTCTCTTCTCCGTCTGTCTGTCTTTTGCCCTTATGTCCTGACATCTTAGACGTATGGGTTTGATATTTTGCATATGTAAAGCTTGGTACTATGACGTTTGTGCATACCATGTCTGGACCTAGTTGTCTTTGAACTTATTTAAAATTTTGAAAAAATTTTTTAAAATATAAGAAATTTCACCGTCGGGTATCTTGTCCAAATGCTTTTAAAGGTACCCCCTTTTTTGAGGAAGTTTGTTTAAGGTGGAATGCCACACCAACTTTGTTTTTTTAAAACTTTGTTATCCTTAAAAAAATAGTTTCAGTGGCTCTTAATTATTTTATATTAATCTTTTGGTATTTTTTCAAAGAAAATAAAAAAAAAATATTTTCTATATTCAAATTATCATATAAATATCTTATAAAGTATATAAAGAAAAAGGGGATTAGACTATATTTTTTTTTATAATAACAAAAATATAAAATAAAGATTATGAATAAAAAACATTTTTGTGAATATTTTTTAAACATATGGTTAAAACACCTTAAAAATAGTCATAACTGAGGAAAAAATGTTTGTCAATCATATTGTAAAAAAAAATTAAATTAAGATTAAAATTTAGAGAAACTATTTTATATATATATATATATATTTACCCCAAATCATCAAAATTAAATGATACATAAAAATTAAAACATATTGTATTTACAATGAAGAAATCTATTTGATTGTCAAGTTCAAAGTGTTTTAACCCTTATTACACATAATCAGACTAGTGTTCTTTAGGGAATGTTTTTTATTTCCAATAATTGTTCAATTTGGTTTATTTTTAATTTTGAGGGGGTTTGGCAAAATTATAAATAATATCTTGAAATTTGGCTATTTCTTTTAAATTTTTTTTAAAATTTGATTTACGAACATGTTCTCCCAAGTTGTAACAGTTACCCTGATTGGGTTTAAGCTTTGTCTAATGCGAAGCAAAACCCAAAATTTTTTCTCATATAGTTTAACTCGTACAGAAGAAGAAAATTTATTGAAATTTTATCGAGCTTACTATCCGACTGTTGAGATTTTTTTCACGAGCTATTTATATTGGTAGCAAATAAATGGCAACCACTATTAATGTATTTATTCAACAAAAAACAGGCAATCTATGGGTTTCTTTAAAATCTACTTTAAAAAGTCTTAGTGCTTTAGCAAATCACATGCAAAAATATAGTGTAATGAAATATGTAAGGAAAAGATTTTTTACCGGGCCCCAAAAAACGCGCTAAAATGAGTGTGCAGAAGGGACTTTGATTTGAATGGTAGCATGAAAAAAAAAATTTAAAAACGAGTTTTTTTTGGGCCCTTTTTACCAAAAAATTTAATTCTACGGTTAAAATTCAGTTTAAAACTTCGTTTTTAAACGTATTTTTAACCTAATCTCTGAAATAAATAAATAAATAAATAAATATTGTTTATTCGGAAAAAAACGTCAAAAAATAATTCTGAACGAAGCGCGTGCGGCACATGCTTAGTATCATTTCTTTGGGTTACCTTTTCCATGTAAACAAACGAACGAAATGTCTTTAAAGTTGAATTATATGATCTTGGAAAAATTACTAAACAACTGAATTTCTAATCTTATGTAAAGAACGAGTTACTAACCCTAATTCATCGATGGTGTGCAAGGACTAAAGTTCAGACGAAATCTCCCGGGGAGACCCCCAAACAACCCCTAATCAGTCGAATAATGTGCGAGGACTAACCCTAATCTCTCGGAGGATGCAAGACTAACCCTAATCATCGAATCTGTGCAAGGACTCCCCTTTATCCCCAGGGGGGGTAAGCTAACCCTAATCAGTCGAATAGTGTGCAAATTTTAAACCCAAATTTTCATTAGTGACGTAAATGTTACTCATAGTCCAATGAGCGCGAGGATCTTGCGGATCGGGGGCCCGGTAAAGTAAAGTCTACATTACATATTGATAAGTAATAATTTGGAACTGAAACCATATTATGTGGAATACTAAATTTACAAATCTGTAATTAAGTTAAAGGAAGACTGAAAGCCTAAGGAATCTATGTAAAGGGGGAAAGCATACTTTCATGTATAAATGTATGAAAATTAAAACCTTCGGGGTTGATAGTTATATTGACGATGGACTGTTCATTATAAATCAATGAGTAATTTCCAAAAGAATTCTGATGGACAGGAATGGTACTGTTGATCCAGTATTTGTAGAAAACTTATCTCTTTGTAATACTGTGTTTCTTATATTCAAATAATCCCCCCCAGGTCCCTGCCACGATATTCTTGAATAAACTGAGGATGGAAAAGGATTTCAAACACAGGCACTGTCACAACAACTTTGACATTTGGGCCCTCTTTGACCCCCTAGGTGGTCTTGAAAACAACCCGAGTGACGTATAAATCGAGGCTCACCTAAAAAAACATTATTTCAATAACAATATTGTTTATACAGTGATTGAATAGGTAAATCATCAACAAATATGGAATAATACGCGGACATGTTCATGGATATTGAAAATGTGTGTTTACATATTTAAAATATTGAATTATTTGGAAATTTAGTCTCCTATTTTTTCCACGAAGTGATGTCTGAATCTTAAAAGTAATTTACAACTTTTTGCTGGGCCGCATCAATTCTGAAAGAATGTAATTTTAAACTATTTTCATCAACTTTTGAAGCCTTAAGCCCCATTTTAAAATTCTGGATATTAAATTATCAGGATCAATTGAAAAGGATTTCCATTCAGTTCCATACCAGTCGATTCACAAAAGCATGTATTTAACCAAGCTTATCACAAACAAATCAACAATACAAGGTTGTAACAATTCAAAAAGAAAAATAAAAAGTTTGCAAACTCTTTGGTCGATACAACGACTTTTTTAAATAAAATACAGTATTTTGTTAAGTTGATATTAACTGACATTTTCAAACAAATGTAAAATTTAACAGTTTAACATTGAATTGTCTTCTGGAGATTTTATTTTGGTCGTTCTAACAAGGAGCACAACGGTTGTGTGACCGTTAAACAGAGGATGTTCTCTCTTTTTGACACCTGCAGGCCTTACTTGCAATTTTAAGGGATTGGATATGTTCTTCTTATTGTTAATTTTGTTCTAATGTTGTTTTTACTGAAATTTACCATTATTATCTACATACTTTAATTATTCAGACGGGGGACGGAAAAATAGATTAGAACATAAAAAAAACTTGATGCTGGAAATGTATTATCATGAGCGTGTAAAATATTTTGAGGACAATTTAGCATATATTTGATTAAACGTTGTAATCTAGTGTTCTTATTTATGTGTTTGTGTCCAAATACACTTAGTGTTGTACTTAAATTTGCAGAATCTGATTCCTACCAAAGCTCTTTCAAGAATGCAGAGCCAAATATAATACGTCTACCGTATTCGATTCTGTGCAGTAATGATGATCACATGAAAATAAATAGCACGTCCTTTATTGTTTTACCTTTTGCACTAAAAAGTAACATACATGTATTTAGGGTATCAAAAATCTTAATAGGCAATAAAATAAATGGAGTACATTTAATATTGACTTTTTTTGATATCTTCATTTATTGTCAAAGTTTGTTGAGGGAAGGTGTAAAATTTTTTTAAAAATTTTAAAAGTTTAAAAACTTTATTAAATATTCGTAGCATTTAGTATTTCATACAAGATACTACTCTCCGAGTAAAAATTTGAAGATTTTTGAGCAGTTTTTTCATTGAATGTTGAATAATTTACACTGTTGACTTTTAATATATTATGAAATTTGAATTAAAATGAATAGTTTTGAAGTAAGAGGTTCTGCTTGAATTTTTTTAATAAGCTGACATGTGATATACCTGAAGATAAATATCCTTCAAAATCTCTAATACTTACACGTCACATTTACAGTCAATTCCTCATGTTTACTTTCAAATGATGTGTTTCCTGTACATCTGTAGGTGCCGGTGTCAGAACATTGAGCTTTTGCTATAGTGTAGTTCAGCCAGTACTTTTCTTGTTGTTCATTGATATGCCCTTTCAAGACTCTGCTGAGCTTTATTGTGGGGGTGGGATTGCCTTCCACAAAACACGAAATATTGAGAGTATGGCCTTCTGTGATGCTTGACAGAGTCTGGTACTATTATTAAGAAAGATCACCGGTTTCGATAAATCTGCAATAAAATAGTATTCTGCAAAGTGATAAAAAGCTTTCGATAAAAGGTCGACTTGTTTAAAAAATGTTGCTTGTATAATTGTTTTTTTTTTATTTTATACGATATACCGTATAACGGGTATTTTCTGCGGTTGGATTTTTTTGCGATTTAACCCCTAAAAGGTAGCAAAGTAATACGCAGTACAGTTAAGGTGCGCAATGGAAACATCGACTAAATTTTGTATTTAAAAATGTATTCGTAATCGGGATGGCGATAATTTTTAGTACATAATTTATATCGGATAATTGTTTTTATGATTAATAACTACATATCGAGGGCGATTATATTTTATATTTAGACTAGTCACGTGATGCGGCAGTCACGCGATTTTCGCACATTGACTTGAAGAATTGATGTTACATATAAATATCACAAGTGCAAGGGCATAACCAAGTTAAATTTCCAAGTTTAGTATATAAATATTTTCAACACTCATTGTAGTTTCTAAAGAGTACTGCATCTGTCTAAATTTCAATTTCACTGTTAAAATTATACTTGCATGACCGAATGCTATATTTTTTGCTGGTCAGCGGCATGAAATATTGATATAATTCAATTGTTTTTAAGATTTCATCAGGATCGCAGCACTTTTCAGATACCTTAAAAGTTCTATAGTTGAAATGTAAAAGCTTACTTTGATCCATAGAGTGTATGCCCTTGCACTAGATCGATTTATTAAGACCCCCCACATTACCCACCGATGTACTTGCATACAAATATACGGCAGTGTCAATTAAATACGTAATGTACAAAAAATATGTTAATAGAATAGTGAAGAACACATTAAATTCAAGTTATTGGCCCATAGAATATCTTTGAATAATATTTTATTTAATTAGAGAACATATATTTTGTTGAGAAAATATTACTTGATCTGTCTTTCACTGCATACAAACTACGTCACGTTGTAAGAAATGACGTCATATTGACAAGTGTATTGCGATCAGTGAATTGTTTATAACTTGTTATGTGGAATTTAACTAACGACAAAACAACACGCTGGAGAAAGTTTTTATGTAGATTGATGATTTCTTACTGGTTAAAATAGCAGATAAACTCATTTTGTGGTATTTCAAAGAAATGTTGTATGACGTATATTGTGAATGATGTCATAGTCAAATTTTACCGTACAAATTAGGCTCCGCCTCCTTTTTGTAACCTTAACTGTGCTGCGTATCTGCTTTTTCAATTTCTGCGGTTGCACTTTACCGCAAAAAATTATTTACTCTAAGATTTATTTGAACACTGCAATTACTACGTTTTGTCAATTCATTCAGGCACATGAATGAAACATGCTTGAGAACAGGCATTGCGCTATTAAACTACTAGTTTTTAAAGTCACCCTTTGTAAAATTATGCATAGTCCTGGAATTAATTATTGTAGTAACAGACCTTGTTCACTCAAACAATAATTTATAATCTTTATTCTAAGATCGCAGTCGTTCATTAATATTATCTATCAAAATAATTTTAATAAGTATATAGATAATGATAATAAATACCTCCAAGCCATAATCTAAAATAAACTTAAAATTAATTGCCATCAAAATTAAATTGAGAGTTTCATTTTAAACTTAAACAAACAGTTTCATGATCAACCACCCTAAAAATCACACTTGTCATGCGCATTAGTTACACCTCGTAACTAATTTGTCAGACGTCTGATTTGAATGAAATTTACGAGACAATCAAACCATGTTATAAACACAAGAAGTAATAACGGTTTCAAGACAAAACACAAAATTGAAAAGTGGAAAATTTTAAAGAAAGAAAGAAAAACTGTCATATTTTGTTTGCAGCTATCAGAGTTTCCATGTCACCCGAATTTTCTCGCAAACGAGTGAGTCTGCAGACACACCACTTATCATACTTGCATGTATAAAATACTTGAAGTCATATTAAATTTTTTTTTGCGATTGTAATTTTTGCGGATTTTTTGTATCCGCAAAATTCCGCAAAAATCGGACAACCGCAGAAAATACCTGTTATACGGTATAGATAACCTTCATAAAAAAATTTTTATTTTAATTAAACATTACATTTCTTCGAAGTCGTTTGACGCCGGCCGTGTCGACAATGAATGGTATGATAATTTGTGGGAACGACCGTGTCCTGTGGTAGGGCCACAGCTACCGGGTACATTCAAGAAAGAGATCCAATGCTTAGTTTTGTCAAATTTTCTTTCTGATAATTTATAATTTCATTAATTTTATTGTGAATTAATTGCCTTAAAAGAAAAATATATGTAAACATATAAATCTTGTATTAACAATAATTTAATAGGGTACATTGTACTTGTTGTTTATTTGCATTGAGCTAAAATAAAGAAATGAATATGATTTCTATGATGTATTTACATTCTAAGTAACATTAAGGTTTAGTGTGTGTTATAGGGATGTAAACGAGGTAGATTTCCAATGGATTTTATAACAAACAAGCTAATTCAGAGAATTCGTGTCCCCCGCTTAGGGAAAAAGTCGGCTCCCCCTGACTGAATTTGTAGAATTATTAAATGTATACATGTATACTGAAGCAAATAAAATACATGTATGTCAATATGCATATAAAGATTTGATTGCTTATTCTTCATTATGTGTATAGAAGATTTTTTATATGGAATTTTTATCACACTGTAATGATGATTTTATAACTTCATAATTTTTTTATTTCACATGCTGAATACTATCATTTAGTAAAAAAAAAAAGTATTTAAAAAAAAGAAAGGTTCGAAGAGATTCGATCCCGGACCCTCTCACACTTGAAGCGAGAGACATAACCACAGACCACGGAATCGCTTTACGTGGTATGAAGTATATGCAGAAGTGAAGTCACATACATTTATAATATATTCATGTTTTCATGTTCGGTATTCTCAAAATTTTACACAATCCATGGTGTTTGATTTATTTAGCCTTTATTAAACAGTTCTAATAGATGTAATAAGACATAAAGTCCGCCGAGAACCTGTTTTATACGAATAACTCTCCTCATGCCCCTGCGCTAAAAATAGCGACATGTAATACTATAAATACTAATAAAACGGGGCTGGGCACTTTGAGAGGGGCGAGAGACGTCCAAGGGAGTTTTGATATAAAATTACATTGCATTAGCTAAAAATCTTCTTGAAATATCGCCCGGAAATAATAGTATTACACACAGAGAGAAAGTATAAATTGACGACCTTGAACTTTGACCTTTTGACCTCAAAATCAATAGGGGTCTTCATTAGGCCACAGGGAGTTGTTATATAAAATTTCATTGCAATAGCTCAAATGGTTCTAGAGATATCGTGTGGAAACGAAAGTGTTTTAACAGACAGAATTTGCTTATTTATGACCTTGACCTTTGACCTTTTGACCTCAAAATCAATAGGGGTCTTCTTTAGTCCACAGGGAGTTGCTATGCTAAATTTCATTGCAAAAGCTCAAAGGGTTCTCGAGATATCGTGTGGAAACGAAAGCGTTACAGACAGACAGAAAGACGGACGGACGGACGGACAAACCCAAAAAATTAATATCCCCACTTTTCAAGCGGGGGACAAAAAAAGGAAATGAATCTTTGAAAGTTTATTTGCAAAAATCTTAACTTTGGTTGGAGAAATATAGTTGTAGATTATATAAACATAACTCACTAATAAACATAAATTAATAAAAATAAAAGTTTAGATTTTTTTTAGATCATAGATTCACCCATAATTAAAATAGGGTATTTCATGATTAGAAGTGAAGTAAAAATAATTTTATGGTTGAGATTTTCACCAATAAAGTTTTTTATGAGCCAGATCGATAGATACGATATATTGTTTTTGCCCTGTCTGTTTGCTTGTCTGTTGTCAACTTTAACCTTCCCAAACACTTTTGAACCATGAGAGATAAAGACTTAACATTTGTTATGCATACTACACAAATAAAGTTCTTTCAAATGACAACAAATTAAAGTCAATGACTGTGACCCATATGAAAAAAAAAATTAGCTTTTTCTAACATTGTTGCCGCAGGACGCATAGTGATTCAAAAAACACATCTTGTTTTATTTATGAATATCCCAAGATAATTATTTTTTGAAAGAAGTCATCAAAATAATTACTAAAACTAATTATTATTCGCAACATCTTTTATTTGCGATTCTTCAGTATAGAATCCATCCTGAGCGTCGACGTCCTTATTTTTAGAATAAATGTAGAATAAAATCATTTTAGTTAATTGACGCATTTAATTACCAGTATTTCTCTAATGACCTTTCATTTGTTCAAATCTTCATCAGTTAGCTACATTCTCTTCTGCTCAACTGATTTATGAGGTCTTTATTAAATTGTCAACGAATTTTAGACCTAACTATTTTTCCTTAATTGCACAAATCAGAGTTCTTTGAACCGCGTCAATGACATTATTTGACCAATGGTTTAGGAAAAATACCCTTTTTGCCGGAAATGGCATTGTATCTTAACTCTTTCTTTAGAGTCATTTTTTTTTCTTTACCCCTTCCTTTTGGACAACTCTTGGGATTAATATTTTGGACATTTTTTTTCGGGGTTTTAGTCCTACGCTTTTATACATGTATATTTGAGACAGATCTAACAAACTTTTGCATACGAGGGTTGCACGGTAATGTTGTGGACAAAGCGTTTTTCTCGAAAAGTAAGGGGCACACTTAGCTGAAATTTTCGACAAATGTTTGTTTATCATATTTAAAGACATTATAATATTTTGGATAAAATATAGACAAAATAAAGATTTTATTATGCTTGAATATGCACAGGGTAAGTCCCTACCGCGCACAGTAAAAAAACCAAGGCTATAATTGAGAATACACAAGTATTAATTCGAAATAAAGGTTTACAATACATTATTTGGGTGGGATTAAAATTATTCTATTTCGATTCCACAACCAATTTTGTTGTCTTTTTAAAAATGTCAAGGATTCGGTTAATTTTTGGCAGTTTGCCGAGCATTCGAAATGTAAAAATGGTAAACACAACGCACAAAAAATGGCGTAGTGTGATGACGTTTCGGCGTACCGGAGAGCGGTTACGTTTGATTCAGATGTTGTATTGACACCTTAAAAGACTTTATATGAATACAGAAAAAAAGAAATATATGAAAATATTACCAGATCTTCAGTATACAAATGAAATGGGAGTTTTCTTAGCGAAGTCTTTTTGATCGGGTTCCCTGGTAGTACAAAACATACGGACAAACTGCCATGGTAATAACAAAAGACGTTATCACTGTCGACCGTCGATATAAGATGCTCTGTTAGTTGACTGATGGTGAACATATTGTCCGTAATTTACTAATAAATCTTCAAAAGATCGCATCGTTCTTCAGCTGTATAAAGACTCAAGTCTTTGAATCGAATGGACTTCTTTATGTTAGTGGGACCTATCTAATTTTATTTTTAGCAAAGATGAAACATGACGTGACTCTGCTTTGGACACACTGGCGTTATCATCCGTGCGCCGTAAGGCGATACATAATATAAAGTCTCATAAAGTGTTTATTTATGCATATATCTTTTTGAACTTTCCCATGTGTATTATTATATGTTAACCAAGGAGTAGTGAAAATTTCAGATTGTTGATTACTTTTTCACAATAGACAACTTAACCAAAATTTTTCCAGACAACCCTCGTAAAATGTGAATTGGTTTATTTCGATCGTATTTTTGAAATTGTCAATATAAAATCTATATAATCACGGTGAATTTGAATTAAAAAAAACTTTAAAACAAATGAAAGAAATAAGAAATAACTCTTTCATTCAATCCCCCATTTGCGAATCTCTGATTTCAGATTAGAAAAAGAAACTATGAGTTCTAAAATAGAAATGGAAAAAGAAACTATAGTTCTAAGGATATCTTACTTTGCAGATTGACTCAAATATTTTTTTCGCATAACCTTCTAAACCAACAATTCTTGTGATTCTTGCGAATTGTGTGCAAAATTCTTTCTCTCGGTAACAATGAAGTTTAAAAAAAATAATTTACTCACCTTGATTCCATGGATATTGTGGATGAATAGTAGACTGATTTTTTTTGTTAAAATTGAACTTTTCGATAATACAACTTGCTCTAAACATTCCAATATTTTGCAGTTTAAAGAGGCTGATATTATTTTTATCACTGAATAAGTATTTGCACTCACCTAAACATTTACCCTTAACATATTAAAATGCATTTTCAGAGAATGTTTAACTAATCATCATTTTGCGTCCTTCACTGTTGTTAGCTACACATCAATCAGAGTCATTTTAGTTCTGCTGCGTTTAGATCTGGTAAAGGTAATGGTGAATTCCCATAGGGTGTAACATTTTTCATATCTCCTTCCGGACGTTTATATTTCCACTGTACGGTACAAGGCGGATTACAGTCAGCTGAGCAGTTGTACGGACCTAGTGGAGCACCATCTCTAATTGTTATTATGTCTTGGAGCGATTTTGATGATATCCTGACACTTCTTGGGCCGTCTGTGAAAAGAGGAATGCATATAATAATAAAAAACTTACGTTGTATTTCCGAAAATATTTGCTGATAAATGACCATTTCAGTGAGTTTATGACTTGGTACCGCAAGTGAGCAGCAGAAGCTAGCCCATACAAATATAATATGACACAAAGTAAGAGACTGTAAATATTTCATCAAGTACATGTATTACCAGAAAAAAATAAATGGAAAACAACGCAATATTTGGCATACAACTGTATTTATCAGTACAGTTTTATATAACTAGTATTTATAAACTTGCATGTAGATAAACTAGCAATTAAATATACCTATCATATATAACTTTAAAAAGGTCTAATCAAACTTGATTCAGACACTTCAGATTAGCATTGTAATAAAAAAAATGAATATGATAATCGCATCCCATACGAAAAAAAAAACAAAGTAAATTAAAACGGTTATTCCCGCGGATTGAACTTTTCAAGATAAGAAACGTATGCCAACAGAAACAACTACGGATAGAAAGAAATACTCATCAGTTATCGTTATATCCTGCAAGATGTGACTGGGCTGTAAATTGAATTCCATATATATTTACTTTAGAAAGTATTACTCATATAAACCCTTTCCACTTACCTTAATCTAACAAGCTAATTCAAAGAATTCGTGTCCTCCACTTAGAGGAAGAAATCGGACCCCCCTGACTGAATTTGTAGAATTATTAAATGTATACATGTATATTAAAACAAATGAAATTCATGTAAGTCAATATGGATATAAAGATTTGATTGCTTATTCTTTATTATGTGTTGATAAGATTCTTTTTATATGGAATATTTATCACACCGTAATGATGATTTTATAACCTCATAAATTTTTCATTTCACATGCTGAATACTATCATTTAGTAAAAAAAAAGAAAAAAGTAAAAAAAGGATGTCCGAGATTCGATGCCGGGACCTCTCACATGTGAAGGGAGGGACATACCACTGACCGCGGAATGTTTACGTGGAGTCAAGTATATGCAAAAGTGAACTCACATACATGTAAATATTCATGTTCGGTATTGTCAAAAGAACGGAGCGTTTTTGATTGGCATTGGCAGGAAATTGGGGAAATTTGAAAAGTGATATTTTATCGACAAGTCACATGAAATTTTTATAATTTTTATTTATTTATCGGGTTCCTGTGCAACAGGAAAGGAAAATATTATCCCGAAATTGAGCTTTGATTTGTAAAAAATAACTTGAAAATTGGCCAGACCATACATTTTGTACAAAATGGTACATTTTTAAACACGTTTTTCTAAAATTTTTTTTTGGTTTCTCTCCATGATTTTGAAACGTTATTTGTGGTTTTTTAATTTCATAGAAACGAATACATTTTTTTAAAAAATTGGAAAAAGCCCAAAAAACCCGAAAAACAACTTTTCCCAAAAAATCCAAATGTGTGTGTGGTGTTCATTGCCCTTTTTAAAATCAATCATGTATGTGTAGCGGTGAGAGCTCAGTAAGTTGGGCTCCTTTCAGTTTTTGGATTGAAAAGTTTTTGGTTCGAGCCTGGCATGGGGCGTTAATTATTTTTTTCGTGCAAATAACCATTTATTTTGTCAGTTTCGTTTTATGTACTGATATATTAAAATTTTGAATAAGATTAATTTTGGTTCAGTTTGGTTCTCGAGTGAAATCAATTCCAATCCTCTATTTTATATAATGTACATGTACAAGTATTATGCATCTATATGCATTAAATATTTTAGCCGTTAATTTTTTGTGAAACATAACGATATGTTATAGGAACAACGGAAAAAAATGTTGCAATCTCAAACTTTCAAACTTATTGAAAAAAATTTGTAAACCTGACAAGCTATGTTAGCCAACCAAATCATGGATATTTAAACCATAAATGTTTCGTACAAAGATTCCTGAAATCCCGCCAAATGGCCCATCTTTTTTATACAATCCATGGTGTTTCATTTATTTAATACCTTTATCAAACAGCTCTAATAGATGTAATAAGAACATTATGTGCGCCCAGAAACCCATTTTATCGCAATTATTCCTCATGCGACTGTGCTAAAAAAAGCGACATGTAATACTATAATTACTAATAAAACAAGCTTTAAAAATTTGTGTCCTCCGCTCAAAATCTTCTTAAAATATAATGATACTGTTGCAAACAGAGAGAATGTATAAATTAACGACCTTAAACTTTGACCTTTTGACCTCAAAATCAATAGGGATCTTCATTAGTCAACAGGGAGTTTTTATGTAAAATTTCATTGCAATAGCTGAAAGGGTCCTGGAGATATCGTGTGGAAACGAAAGTGTTATAACAGACAGAATTTGTTATTTATGACCTTGACCTTGGACCCCTTTTACCTTAAAATCAATAGGGTCTTCTTCGTCCATACGGAGTTGCTATTAAATTTCATTGCAAAAGCTAAAGAGCTCTCAAGATATCGTGTGGAAACGGAAGCGTCACAGACAGACAGAAAGACGGACGGACAACCCAAATAATATCCCCCACTTTTCAACGGGGGATAAAAATTGACGTTTTCTATAAAAGTACAGAAGAAGATTTAGCAATATACCCACACAAAATGTTTATTTTAATTTCGTCACTTCTTTCTGATTAAGAGTTTCCTTCGCCTGGCAACTGTACCCTTTGTAGCTGTCATTTCTGTAAACCTTAAATTTGTAGTTTACACTTTGTTCTCCGCTTATTCTGTGCATTTAAAAAACCAAAAATGATAATGCTGGGAACTTATGATGTCGGGGGCAGATGTAATTTTCTTTCACATTTCAGGGTGGCATTTCTTTCCCCCTTTAATTTCCAGGCTCCCGTTATTTTAGGTTTCTCTGGTTTTCCCGAATAAATTATCATTAAAATGTTAATGTTGAAGGAAATGAGAGGTGGATTATTGCTGTTTACAAACCTTTTAAATTCGTGAATTCTTTTCTCATAACTTCAGTTTTTAAACTTATATTTTTAATTTTATTTATCAGATGATGTTTTAAGGATTTACCAGAAACAACGAGAACAACCCCCTTCGCTGATAAGAAGGGCCTTTGCTCACTTCCACTTCCTACGTAATATCCTGCATCTTCTACTGATATATTTCTAACTTCAAATAAAACATTGGCAGATCCGGGTTTTGCAAAAAAATTTCATTTTAAAATCTGTTTTATATGTTGTGTTAGTTACTGTCATTATTATTTGCGGTCTTCCAATATATGCATGAAAAATTTTTTAATCTCCACTTCTTGGAAAAAATTCAGGTCCATAAAGTTTTTAATTTTTCCCTAGATTGTACTGTATTGACTGATAATAGAGACAAAAAATACAAAATTCTGCAGGTACTTTAAAATATTTGAACAAAGTATGTAATTGAATATCTATGTAGAATAAAATGATTTTTGGCATTATACTCCTTACCATATAAATTAAGAGACAATGTTAGCGTTATATAAAAAAATCTTATAAAATTTTAATACTTGCTTTAAATACTGACATAAATCATTCAACACTGCATTGATAACGGATCAATTTTCAAATCAGAATGAAAGAACTATATGAGAACATAATTTTCCCCCCCCCAAAAATAAGATTTTAAGAACTTCCTGAAATGTGCGAATTCAATAAATTTATGAGAAATATAAATTAACAGAAAATATTATAGTGTCAAAGCAGTGTATTCACAATTTTTGTTTTTATATGCACAAACATCCGATTTTATATCCTTTTTCAGAAAAAGGACAAAATGGACAAAATTTAACAATTTTAGCTTAAAAATTTATGAGCGCAAGTTTGTTCAGGAAAATATTGACATTTTTATTGATATTATATTCTACACATAATATCAAAATTTGATCCTGAAAACATGCGCTCGGTGACTTTCCACAATATCGACGAATTATGTACATTTTTTTTTAAAATTCATAAAAAACTGAAATTTACGTCATGTTTGTACTCATTACGCACATATGGCGTCATTACTTATGAAAATATCCAGTGCTTTGAATCAGCATAAACTCCCCTGTTTAAGAGCTTAATTAAATATATCTCCATCCAAGTTTGATTTGGGGGGCAAATATTGGTTATTACCGAATAAAGTTTGTTTGTCATACATAGGGTCTTACACAAGTTCTATAACTTTTTGTGACGTCACAATGTAAAAATAACGTCAATATGACGATTACTTGCGACAAAATATGGTTGACGCAGTCGTATTCAGCAACGAACAGCTGTCAAGTTAACCGTATATCTTGGAAATTCCTTTGCAGAAGCATATAATAATTTATACACGGTTTTATGAAGACAAAAAAACTGCAGAAGTTTTTTTATTTAAATTTGGGTTGATTGTTTAGTGAAGAAAAGGAGCTATTTAAAAATACTTGTTCTATTGCCTATTTGAAACTTGGGGAAAAGGTGAGTGTTTTTTTAGCAATTTGATATGAAAGATCGCCGTCAATTAAAAAAAAGTTAATGACTTATTTAAAACCCTAATATATCGTACACTTTAGACTAAAACATATCAGATATGATAAAAAGAAGGCACCTATACGTTATCAACAACGTTGCAATATTTTCATTGTGTTTTGGGAAAATGGGCAGGTGAGGTAGGTAGAGTTGGGTTTAGTATTTGTCTTTTCACACTTACCCTTTTTTTTAAAAAGTTTATCATAATGTCATCAACCCTGTAAATAAAGTATACAATAGATAGTTTTCGATAGGCCTAAATTTAGCAAAGTTACCTCCCCTTTGGGCACCATATAGGTCGACTAGGATTATCCCTCTTTGTCTTACCAAATTTTTAAAAGTTGTAGCAGATATATTTGGTTGAAAATTTTAATAAATAATTTTTTTAAATAAAAAATGCTTTCAAAAATTTTATATTTCAGAAAAATAATGATTTCTAATTCAAAATAGCAAATACAAAAATTTTTAAATTGGTTGAAAAATGAAGGAATATGAGCATTTGGACCTCCAGTACGGGGCCAAGGGAAATAAATCCCGGTGTATCGAAAACTATCTATACAAAATAAATCTAGTATACTCCTAATACAAAGGTTGTCCCCAAAAAAAAATTGAAGTATATTTTGGGTCAAAAATCCACTAATTATTCAAATTTCCTTCTTTTAAACAAAACTCTTTTTTGCATTGTAATGACCAATTTTCGAAAGATTTAATTATTGGGGAAGTTTCTAGTATGCCGGGCCCCCAAAACACGCGATTGCGCATTAGCAGTTATTTCCCTTGCTGTTGCTATGCAGAATGTAAACAAACCGCAATTCCTCACTCGCTTCACCAAAACGCATGGATATTTGGGGTTGGTTTATGTTTTTTAAAAAAGGTGTTGTTTTAAAATCCATCTTAATCTTTTGACTTTGGGCTAATTTATTTAATTTTTCTTACAAAAACACCTGTGAGTGCCTTTTTGTAAAAAATTGAAAACCTGCATGAATGCCTGTCGAATCGTGCCGATATCTTTCACTTTAGTTTAGGCCTAGTTCAT